>NW_007253094.1:125235-205135 GCF_000164805.1 Carlito syrichta
CCTTCTGAGTGGCTGGAATTATAGGCATGTGCTACCACGCCCAACTGATTTTTTGATTTATTGTAGAGATGAGTTCCCGCCAACTTGCCCAGGTGGGTCTGGAACTCGTGGGCTCTGGCAATCCACTCACCTTAGCCTCCCAAAATGCGGGATTACAGGCTGAGCCACCGAGCCCAAAGACTAAAAAAGGTTTTTATAATAATTCTAAACACTCCACTCTCAGTTCATGTCACATGACAAATTTCATTCTTATCTATGCAATGATTATTATTTTCCTTTACTTTCACTGAATAGAAAAATAAATTGAGGTCTTTCTTCCAAGATCTTTCTGTGACCCATCATCTATTGTGCCTATTCTTTCCTAAGCCAAAAATACCATATATCCTCCATATTAAAAATACCAAACCATTTATGACTCAGGGCTTTTATACTTGCTCTTTTCTCCATATGAAATGCTGTCATATTATAGTATGACTTTAGTAAACTGTTCCCTTAAATATTATCTTATCAGGAAGATCTGCTCTGACTACCTTATCTACAGTAAAACTAATCTCCTCTCTCACTGTACATTTGCAATGATTTTTCTTACTATCAGCACACAATAAATGATGTTTGTATGTGCATGGTAAGAGCAAATCTCTTCATCAGATGTGTAAGTAAACACAGTAACTTTCAAAAATTATTTTCTTTTTGTTAAGCAATTTTTTTCTTTTAAAGGTGTGGGATACAATTCAGGATGAGGTATACAAGTGGTCATTGTACAGGTAAAGTCTGGGTCTCCACTTGGTCCTCACTTTGCCTGGTTTGAGATCAGGTACCCTTATTGATGTTATGTGCCCCCTGCCCCACCCTGCCCCACCGCAGTATCCCGCTACAGCTAATTCCTTTCTTACAGTATTATGGTAAATGTTCAGGGTCTGCTTATGAGTAAGAACATGTAGTACTCAGTTCTTTGTTTTTGTGCTAGATCACTGAGTATTATTTATTTTCAATATGTTGAGCTGGGATGATCGTGCATTGAGAGATCTGTTTCAGAGGTAATCAAGGACAAATAGAGGTAACTGCACAGACTCAATTAACACCCAGGACAATGTGGGTGTGGAAGTACAGAAATCCAGACCAGCTGGGAAGTTCTGGGGAGACTCATCCTAGAAATTTGCCAAGGACATTGATAGGAACCTAAAGGTATATATGTATATGGATGGTGGGGAAGGAGATGATACCTATAGCATCACAGATGTCAGAAACATAGATAAAATAGATGCCAGTCTTAGGAGAGAAGTCTCAAAGTATTAGATGAGTTTATTTGACAAATGATCATTACTGATGCTAGCAACTGGACCAAAATTAAAACACAAAGATCAATGGATGGTTGAAACCACAATAAGCTTGACATTCACCTGAACCGCCATATTAAATTAAATAATCAGTTATATATACACAAAATAGCAAATGTGATAAACACTACTAGAAAGATGTACAAGTTGTTAAGTCAAATATTGGAACAAAGGGTTATCTAAAAATTACAACTTGAAAACATAAGTTTAACTGAAGGCTGAAGAATATGAAGGAAATATAGGATGAGAAAGAGAACAAACATATTAGGTAGAAGATATAGCATATATGAATAACCTATTCATGGAAGATGCAGCATCTTCTATGAATTTTAGATTACCAGCCTGGTTGATATGTACAGAGGTTCTAGATCTTTATCGTTACATAAGCCCACAGAGACCAGAAAATATGACACTAAATTGTTGGAAGCCAGCCTTGGAGGCAAGCCTGATTGACAAAGTCCAGGTGCACTGAGGACCCCCCCGGCCGCAAAGCGAGTCCGGGCAGCTAAGGCCCTTCTGTCTTCCATCTTTGCTGTTGGTACAGCTGAAGAAATTCTGTGCAGTCGTGGAAGAAGAAGATGGCATGTTTATGTGAAGTACTCACAGCTAACCTGGAAATGTCATGGCTCATTTTCTGCAGGGCTAAATGATGTAACATTTAGGGACTTAGTTCTAAGAACAAGGAGCAATTATCAACTTTAATTATCAATTAAAGTTTTCAATATCAGTTAGCAGAGAAAGGTTTCTAAGTTGTAAAAAGACGAATGCAGTGTGGAAGTTGAAAGATCAGTTAGGATGCAGGCCTAGTTACTCAGGGAATGGATGACAACAGTTTGTAGGACAAGGTGATGAAGGAAATGAAGAGTAGATGAGAGCGAGGGGTAAACTGAGGTAAAAGGGATAGGGTTGGAAATTAGACTGAATATGAGAGAACAAAGGATTAACATTAGCTCTGTGTTCTTTCTTTCCTCCTGTAGAGATGATACTGGTTTATGCTTTCCCTAGTATTGTTTTCTTCTAGGAAACTTATTGAGTTACAATAAAGTAGAATGTCAACTGTCCTGCTAGTCCTCACTACTAATAGTAAAAATAGCCTGATATGTAAAGCACATTAGGACTGAGAAGACCAAATAGAACTTAAATTCTAGTTGGTAACAGACCATATAACCAAATATGTCTCTTTTAGGTCCCTGGAAACTGTGTTTTAATGAGCTTTAACAAGATTATCAGTCCTTTGGAACACTAGGCTTACATAACCTGTGACAGTTTCACGTGCACTCAGCTAGTCTGATTGCTTTCTTTTTGGGGGGGGCGGGGTTGGAATCTCACTCTGTGACCCAGGCTTCTGCCTCAGCCTTCCGCCTCAGCCATCCAAGTAGCTGGAACTACAGGCACGCATCACCATGTCTGGCTAATTTTTTGATTTACTGTAGAGATGAGGTCTTGCCAAGTTGCCCAGGCTGGTCTCAAACCCGTGGGCTCAGGCAATCCTCTTGCCTCAGCCTCCCAAAGTGCTGGGATCATAAGCATGAGCTACCACACCTGGCCCTAGCCTGATTTCTTAAAAAGTTGAGATGATGGGACTGAGGTACCTCCTATATCACTTTGAGGATGCTCACTAAGAGCCCACCTGAGGCAGCCCTGCCAGCTGTTTCTCCTGTCATACATCCCCTAGCAAAAGGGTGAACCTGGCTGGTTTATATCCTGTTAACTCTTATGAGTGGAAGGGCAAATCAGATTGGAAACTCTTGCAGGTGTTGTCAGGGGAGTATCACAGAGGTGACTAAGTGATGCCGACTCTCAGATCTAGATTCAGTAATGGTCCTGTGACTTCAGTCTAGGCTCAAGGACTGTCAGGAGCACTAGACAAATGGGACTGTGATGCAAAAAAAAAATAAAGGGAAGACTCTAATAGATACAATGTATTAATGGTTAACAAAGTTTGATAGTTAAAATGATAATAAAAGAAAAATAAGAAATATTTCAAGTTTCAGACAACTGATGAATCTGTTCCTGGTTCTGGAAAAGGGAACAGTTATAAAGGCTACGTGGGGATACATTCAAACCTACAAAAACTCTTCACTACTCCCATTGTCTATGAAGAAACCCTATAAAAAAAACAAGGTTGAAGGTAGGATGGAAGTGTAATTCAGCCAGTGGCACAGATACTGATATTTGACCCAGGCTATATAGATGGCTGATGGTCCAGATCAGGTCTGATGAAAGGTAAGATCAGAGGTTTATATCATATGATAATGTCTAGCTCTGTTTATGACTCTAGTTGCTATCCAAACATGAGAGTGGAGACTCTAGTTATTTCTTATTTCATTAAAGATCTAAACACTAAGAAGCATCAAGAGCCTATATAGGAGGGAGAAATGGTAACTGAATTCTACCATGAGGCTGTGAAATTCATGTTTACAGTAGGGCTACAAAAAGCCAATGTCAAAGCAGTTGCTGCCATGACAGACAGAAAAAGAAATATGCAAAGTAGCCAGAAATTCCACACATGAGCGTGACCCCATCACTACTTCAGCAGTGACCCAAGGGCCCCACAGCAGTCATGGAGGTACAGATGGAAACATAACTGTTATCTGCTCGGTATCTCTCAGGTCAGCTGGCTCTAACAGGTGTTAGGTGATTGTACCCTGCACGTGGGATTTCTCCTGACATTTGGGATCATAAAAATGCAAACTCAACTTATCCCAGAGGTGATAGCTAAAGACAAGCAACAAAGACATTAAAAGATAATAACTAGGTTATAGACAGAATTTTCTTCCTTTGTACTGATACGACATGGGAAAGGATCACTTTTCATAAACAGGCCAGAAATATGAAACTGTACTATTTACTAAGCAATGTCATCTAATACCATTATGGGGGAAACAAACTCAGTATTGCCTATAATCTCAGTAAACAAAATCAACACAGAAGACTTTCTGTGACCAAATGTGTGAGTTTTACCCCACACACCAAATAAGCAGTCCTTCATTGGACATCAGCTGGATGTCTTTGAATTAAATTCTGACACCATATACCTGGAGATACTATCAGTTCCCACAGGTTGAGGTCTTGGTCCCACAGACTGCCACTTCTGAAGCCAATCACAAGCGCCAGGTTGTTTTACCTGTGATTATGATCGAATGGCTAGAAATCATGGTTCTCCTCCTTATGTTTACTGTCATATTATAAAAGACATTACAAAGGATACAGATGAACATACGCTGAGGGCAAGATATGTGGGAAGGGACACAGAGCTTCCATACCCTCTTTGGGTGTGTTCCCCGCCCCCAGAATCTCCAAGGCTTTGGCTGTCTCTAGAAGCCTTATGAACTATGTCCTTTTGTGTTTTTATCAAGTCTTCTTTACACAGGCATAATTAAATCACCCGTTACAGGTGCAACTCAACTTTTTGCCCCTTTCCCCTCCAGGAGATTGTGGTCTGGAGCTGAAAGTTCCAACCCTAAATGCTGCGGTGATCTTTCTGGCGACTAGCCCCCATTCTGAAGCTTCCAGGGGGCCACCAACCATCAGTCAATTCATTAGCATACAAAAGACACTACTTTGAAGATTTCACGATTTTAGGAGTTGTTTGTCAGAAAACAGGGATGAAGAATAAATGTATTTCACAATTTAACAATCATTTGATATATACTCCCTATATTGCTAGCAAAATAAAAAACTTAAGCAAAAAATTAGTAAATTAATTCTAAAATCTTGTGATTATGGCATGACAGAGGTATAATAGTATGAGTCTGGAAGACAGGGCGAAACATTGATTTATCAGCAGAAAGGGGGGGACAACGAATATGATATCAAGGTAAAAATTCTCAAAATCACCCTGATTTGGTAAGATTAGGTCAGATGAAGGGAAATAAGGATGAGAAAAAGAGCTTTGCCTTATGTCTTCCATATGTCTGAATTAGCTTAAATGAAGGTATATATTCAGCGGGAAGGGGATGGGGTTAAACAGAGGGTCCCTTACTCTAACTCCCTTCTCATCAATCAAGCAACTCATCTTGTTTATTGAATATTAGAAAAGGTGTCACTTCTGGGAATTCTTCCCTCATGCTCCACTTGTTCCCGATTTCTCATCTGAACTTCTGGGAGGCAGATATGGCCCAAGGAGAGAGAGAAGCAATATTAGTGATTTTTTTTTTTTTAAATAAATGCAGCCTATAACCCTGAGTCTGGATTGGGGCTCTAGTAGGAGTGAAGAAATGACAGGCTGCAGAGCTGGCCAGTTGTCACACTATCAAGGCTGATGTCACACAGGCCAAGGTGATGGGAAATGACCTGCAGAGTCATGCATAAATACTACATGTTCACACTGACAGGCAGTAAACTATCAGGGTTCGAAGATTCCTCTGTCTTTGCTCCTGCTGTTGGGGGAAGAGAATGTCTGCCGCTAAGAGGATTCTGACTCTCTTCAGTCAAGTTCAATTTAAATTTATAAAATAGAAGGGGGATGTGGAGAAACTCAGCCTGAAAAAAAATAACTTTTGCTCTAGGAAACAAAGCCTCTGACTTCTTCAAAGTTCCCTTTTTTCACAGCAGCCCTTTCCCCAGACGGCCATCAGTCGGTGCTGGCAGCAGGAAGTCTGCGAGCCGCGCCTTTCCCTGCTCCCCCCCCGCCCCTAATAACAACTTTCCTAGGGATATGTTACACTTACCCTCGCACATTCAGTTTTTGTCCCCAATTCTTCCAACCTCTGCACTCTACAAACCACTCAATACATATTCCAACAGCAATGGAGAAGTGGTGATTTGGGGGAGAAGAGTTGAAGGCAGGCAGGGCAGGCGTGGCCCGAAATCTCTTGCCAAACACACGGGCTTACTTCCTCCAGAGTCTGCAGGAAATGAAACTTAAATTCTTGCTGGCCCCCCGGACCAATAGGATGCCTCCACATAAGGCCTCTTGAGTCCCACCCTCTGAATGAGTCAGCCTGCGGTGAAGCTGGGCGTTTCATTGGAAGAAGAGTGGCAAAATAAAGAGGCCCTCCTGCTTTAACTTTCGCTTCTCCTATTTTAACTTTCGTTTTCATGAGTCTCAGGATCTTGTTATTAGGCTCTTCTTTTGACATAGTTTCATATTAGCCCAAACAAGGATTAAAAGTTAGAAAATGTGCCCTGTACGAAATTCTTCCAACATATTCCTCGTGCTCCTGGTCTCACAGCTGAGTTCTGCTTCTGAGTGGCAGAAAAGGCCTCTAAAGGATGATTAAGTTTAAGTGATTTTTAGAGAACTGGAGCAGGTTTCTGGTTTGGCCTTGGAGATTTTTTTTTTTGAGTTGGAGCCTCACTCCGTCGCCCAGGCTGGAGTGCAGTGGCACGCTCATGGCCACCTCAGCGTCGACCCTCTGGTCTCAGGCGATCCTTCCACTTCAGCCTTCCAAGTAGCGGAAACTACAGATGGGCGCTACGACGCCCGGCTAATTTTTTGATTTATTGTAGAGACGAGATCTAGCCAAGTTGCCCAGGCTGTTCTTGAACCCGTGGGCTCAGGCAGTCTCCTCATCTCAGCCTCCCAAAGTGCTAGGATTACAGGCTTGAGCCACCACGACCGGCTGGACTTGGAGATCTTAGAGAATGAATGAACAACAAACCAGAGCAGAGGCCACATCACTAAGGCTCCCACACCCAGAGGGCACAGGATGCTAGAATTTATCTTCAGATAAAACTATATTATTATACTGACAACAGTTAAACTATTAAGTTTCAAAGACCTTTTCAGCTCCCCCCTGTGGTCTTTCTCCAGAGTCTTTCCTTCCTGAGCATGGCCAGGCCTATCTTTACTTCTCTGCTAGCCATTATGCAGAACTGGTTCAGAAAGCTGAGTCAGTTGTGGTCCATGTATATATCACTCCACAGCATCCCAGCTAAGCCTTGGTGAGCTAGGATATCTCAGGAAGTCCTCACTGGAACTAGGATCACGCAAAGGGATGAGTATCCAGTAAGAAAATGAAAATGCATAAAAAGACAACGGGGAGCACAACAGTGGGCAACCTGTTACTACTTAATATTATCACTGGTAACCCCAACCCCCACTCCATACTGCACTCCCCCCAGCTCTAAGTTTCACAAAGTAAAAATTTTCTATTGTGTTCCTTATTCTCTCAGATCTATTAGAAGGTGGTGCAGCTAAGGAGTAATAGTTAGAGATAGATATGAAAATATATAGCCATAGATATAATTTTAATTGAATTTAACAACTTGGTGTCACGTTTCTGTTCTACTGGTCTTTTTGTAAACATTGCTGTGTCACATAGTGTAATTCAAATATTCTTCTGGCATTAGTAATAATTGTATGTACCTTTTCTACACATTTCAACCATTTTTTTTTACATCTTCTCTAATTTCTTCCTAAGATTTACTCAGATTGGTGTTCAATCTGTCTCTACCATCACACTATAACCACATTTACTCTTACTTTACCCCTTTTCTAAAAGGGAAAATTGTTGAAAATCCACAGACCTAAAGGAGGAGATAGTTTATTGGATTCCTTTTCAGGCAGGACATGTAAGGATTATAGAGGAAATATAGAGACCTAAGAAGAATATATTTTTTTCCCATAATTCAGTACATAAATTAGAATTTGGAGCATGTCAGTATGTTCAGCACTGGTGATAAATAGTGTTTGGTGACAAGATGGTGCATTTAGGTTTCCTACTGGCCCAGATTTTCTGGTATCTTATCAGGACCTAATATTCCTGCTGGTTGCTCTCAGCTGTAGTTCTAAAATTTCAAAAGAGATATCGGCCCAGAATGTGGGATCAGTTCAGACATCCAAAGACAGGGAAGAATAAAAGAATGGATATGATTCCAGTGGAAGTGCTGGGAAAGGAAAAATTGTCTAGAGAAAAGGTCTTTGGATAAAGGAGTTCATCTACTTTGTCCATCATGATTGACACCCGGACCCCACCCTGTGCACTCCAAATACATTCCATGTCATTAAATCCAATCATATTAAAGAACTTCAGAAACCCCAGAACCAATTTAGAAAACTCTTCCTTAAGGTTGTTTTTTCTAGAATCTTTCTTGGTACCAAAATTGGAATCAGTCTCCAGAGACACAGAACTAATAGTGTGAGTGTGTGTGTGTGTTTGTGTGTGTGTGTGTGTGTGTGTGTGTGTGTGTGTGTGTGTGTGTGTATGAGAGAGAGAGAGAGACGGAGACAGAGAGAGAGAGAGAGAGAGACAGATTTGTTTTTAGGAATTGGCTCACACTATTGTGGAGACTGGCAAGAAGGAAGGGAGGGAGGTAGGGAAGGAAAAAGAAAGAAATCTGCATGCAGCAGGCTGAAGACCCAGGAATGACTTGATGTTGCAGCTAAGCTTGAAGGCAACCTGGAGGCAGATTTTTCTCTTTCAAAGGATTTTGCCTTTTTTTTTTCTTTTCTTTAAGGGCTTCAGCTGACTGGATGAGGCCCACCTACAATATGGAGAGTAATCTGCTTCACTCTGAGTCTGCTGGTTTAAATATTAATCTCATCTTAAAAATTTCTTTACAGCAATATTTAGATTGGTGTTGGAACAAATATTTGAGCACAATGACCTAGCCAGTTTGATGTATAAAATTAGCCATCACAGATGTGTCTTTAGTTATTCCTGAGAATATTGGAAACTAAATTATAAAGCTCATGTTATAAAGTAAAAAAACCTTCATATTAGATAAATGCTAATTTTATTGATCCTAAACATGCTATTTTGCTGAATGGTTATCTTTTTCAAACTTATATAATTTTGAAGTAGTCTATGTTTAATATGGGTCCTGAGTCCATTTTGGGTATTGAATATGTTATAGGAAAGCTAGAGTAAACTAATAATGTGTTGAAAGTAGCATCTGTATCTTAAAAGGTATTTTCAGATACCTAAAGTCTTCTTTTTTATTAAATAACTCATGCTACTTTGCCTTGATGAAAACACAATTATATTAGTTTTCTTCAGTGACAGATGAGGTGATACTGCAGCTATGGGGCTTGAAGTAAAAAATTATCCGGGCTGTGTTGTTTTAGCTGGCTCTAAAGGGAGCAGCATGTAGTCTTCCAGAAGGCCAGGTCAAGTATTTCAGGTTTGGGAAGTTATTCTATCCACTTCTTTTCTTTAAATTGCTATCTCCTCTCACACATGGAATATTTGGCCTTTAAAATAATTAAAAAGCAAATAATACATACTAAAATAAATTATGATATAAGGATCATGTGATAATTTTACACACATCTCAGCAGAATATAGCACAAACAACTAATAGAATTGTGAATGAAAAGTGATTTGTTACTAATCAATGAAAAAGTTTTTTAAATTGTTACACAATTTTATGCCATTAAATGGATAATTTTGAGATTATAAAAATGTCTCACTCTCAGGAAAAGCAGAAACCTTTATAGGATTATAACGAAAGAATGTAAAAAATTAAGAAATTATTATTGTCTAAAATGCATAGGACAATAATACATTTGATGATATAGTCTCTGGGGCATTTATGTAGTCAGGGGCAGGAGAGGACGCTTGTAACTGCTCGGTTTCAGGAGAGATAGGGGAAAGAAGAGACTTTATTTCAAAGTCAGAGGGATCTGGGAAAGCTTATACATTTGCTCCTGGTATTTGTAAGTATAAATGTGTTTCACGGTGAGCAGGTCTGTATAAACTTACCCCTAAAGTTCAAGGAAGTGCAAAGGCTGAACAAAGAGGCTGATATATCCAGTTTATTGGAAAGAAATATTTAATGGTGACTTACAAACAGAAGCCATGTTTGTGTCTCATCTGGTGGTGAGTAAAGGTGGCACATCCCTATGTAAACTGGAAATCTCATAGGCCTTCCTGTAACTGGGGTTAATAAGAAGCCAAAATGATGGATTAGCATTCAAATGAATGCTTTAACCTCCACATGTTGTTTGTAATGCTCCGAAGAAATTCTCAATTTTTGCTTTGTCCGTATAAAGAAATCTCAATAAGAAAACCCTTATCCAGAGAGGAAACCACTCCAGTCTTGTCTCCCTTGAGCACATGTGCAGTTCTCTGAATGCACTAAAAAGACTCCTCAAACTCACTCATTTTTCTGTCAGGGTCATGTCAGCTCAGCTGAGAATACACAACCAAAAGAATACTTGTACCCTAGAGAAGAATTTCCAAAATTAAAAGGTTTTCTCCTAATTAAAAAAAAATAATTTTTAAAACTCTTTTTTATAGAAAACATACACAAAAGTAAAAGGAAAGTATAAAAATTTCTGCATGTTTATCACTCAGCTTCAACAATTATTCATGGACAAACTTATTTCACTTGTATCTACACCTGTGTTCCTACCTACCATATTGTTTTAAAGAAAATCTCAGATATATTATTTCATCTTCAAATATTTCATTATGTAACACTAAAAGAAAATAACTTTTAAATATATATATAAACCACAATATCACTGTATAATCTAAAAATCATTTCTTAATTTTAAAAAATATTTAGTTTGAGTTAAAATTTCCAATTGTCTCAATTATACCAGAAATTTTGTGTGTTTTTTAAAGCTTTTTATTTAAAAATTTTTAGTTAGCATATAATAATTGTGCATATTTATAAGATACAGAGTGATGTTTATTTGATTTTAAATTGTGGGGTATATATGAGGATTTACCACATAAGTAAAGGGCATGCAGGTAAGGTTTGGGCTTCTAGAGAACCCTGTCTCTCCCTGGTGTGGTTGTGTGTCCCTTATCAATCCTCCCTCCTGCCCTCCTTCAGCAGTGTGTTTCTAATATCTATTGTTCTCATCTTTGTGCTCATGTGCCCAGCGATCAGGACCCATTTATGAGTGAGAACGTGCAGTATTTAGGTTTTTGTTTTTGTTTTTCTGTGATAGTTCACTTAGAATGATGGTCTCCAGCTGTATCCATGTTTCTGCAAAAGACTTGACTTTGTTCTTTTCTTCTTTATGGTTGCATGGTATTCCATTGTGTGTATGCATCACCCTTTCTTTATCCAGTCCACTCTCAATGGAAATCTAGGGTAGTTCCATGGAAGTTTTTGCCATTGTGAATAGTGCTGCAATAAACACACGTGTGCAAATATCTTTTTGGTAGAGCAATTTGTGTTTCTGTGGATATATTCCCAGAAGAGGGATTGCTGGATCATAAGGTAGTTCAATTTTTAGTTCTTTGAGAAGCACCACCTGCTCTCCACAAAGGCTGAACTAGCTTATATTCCCACGAACAGTGTTAAAGCATTCCCTTTTTGCAGCAGGGTCACCAACATTTGTTGACTTTTTAATGATAGCCATCCTTACTGGTGGTATCTCATTGTACTTTGAATTTGCATTTCTCTTATGATCATTTCGTCATGTTTGTTGACTGTTTCAGTGTCTTCTTTTGAACAGTGTCTGTTCATGTCCTTTGCCCACATTTTAATGAGATTATTTGTCTTTTTTCCTGTCAGTCTGTTTGAGTTTCTTGTGGATTCTGAATCTGAGTGATATTTTAATATGTATATACAATGTGCAATAATTAAATCATGGTAATTAGCACATCTATCACCTCAAACATTTATCAATTCTTTGTGCTGGGAACATTAAAAATTCTCTATTCTAGGTTTTTGAAACTACACAATAAGATCAGGTGTGGTGGCTCACACCTATAATCCCAGCACTTTGGGAGGATGACATGGAAGGATCATTAGAGGCCAGGAGTTCAAGACCAGCCTGGGCAACACAGCAAGATGTCATCTCTAAAAAAAAAAAAAGAAAAGGAAAGGAAAAAATATACAGTAAATTATAGCTAACCATACTCATCCTACAGGACTGCAGAACATCAAAACTTATTCCTTCTGTATACCAATAATTTTGTATCTGTTCACAAACCTCTCCTTATTCTCCCCCCACCCACTTTCTAATATTCACAATTCTACTATCTACTTCCATATGTTTATTTTTATATTTTTTATTTTTTAGCTCCACATATAAGTCAGAATATGTGGTATTTATCTTGCAATGACTGGCTTATTTCACTTAACATAATGTCCTCCAGTCTTATTCATGTTGCTGGGAAACATAGGATTTCATTCTTTTTATAATTGAATAGTATTTCATTGTGTGTGTGTGTGTGTGTGTGTGTGTTACATTTTTCGACCATTTGTCTGTTGATGGGCATTTAGACAGATTTCATTTCTTAGCTATTGTGAATAGTGTTGCAATAAACTTTGGGGTGCAGGTATCCCTTTGTTATACTGATTTTCTTTATTTTGAAAAGATTCCCAGTAGTGGGATTGCTGGATTATATGTGTGCATTATTTTCAGTTAAAAAAAGATATCTCGGACAATTCCTTTGTGTCCCCTCCCACTGTGGGAACTTTTCTGTCCTCTCAATAAGTCCTGCTTTCAAAAAAAAAAAAACATCTCCACACTGTTTTCCATAATGGTTACACTAATTCACATTTTCATCAACATTGTGTAAGAGTTCCCTTTCTTCTGCCTTCTCACCAGCATATGTTATATTTTGTATTTTTTATAATAGCCATTCTAATTGGGGTGAGATAATATCTCACTGTGGTTTCAATTTCCATTTCCCTGATAATTAGTGCATTTTAATATATATTTGTTGATTATTTTTGTTTTCTTTTGAAAACAAAAACAAAATTCAGGCATTGAACAGACTCATTTCACACAAGACCTTTTACCAATTATTGATATTGGTGACATCACCAATGTCCTTAAAAATTAGGTTTAAATACTTTTTTTTCCCAGTTGACAGGCTTGAAAGATGCTACTATTCAATGTGGCACACAATGAACAAAACCTATTGGATGGTGGGAGCAATATATTGAAATACCTTCAAACCTCAACCTATAAATATAAAAACTCTACTTTGGAATTAATGCAGTTGTATTCTCTTGAATTTAGATTAAATCATCAGCAAACCTAAATTAGATATAGTCACAATCTTTAAAATGATTGTATAAAAAGAGACAAGTGGTTAAAGTATTCAGAAACATGAGTTACAATTTTTGATCTATTTAATCAGGCCACAGGAAATTTAATGCCATTTAAAACATTACATTAAAACTAATTAGTTTCATTTTGTTGTTAAAATTAACAATGGTGCATCACATCCAAATAGGTGGGGAGGGTTGATATTTCTCACCTGCAAATAGTACCTTTGTGACTCTATTTTTCCATCTCACAGATTCTTAGGGTTACACTGCTCACATATTACACCCCCATCTCATTTATAGAACCAATTTTTAAAAGGCTCCAAATGAAACATAATTCTTGGCAGCTTTACCTCATAGTACAGAAGAATCAGGTTATCTCACTAAATTTTTCAGTCCCCAATCTAGTTTGCAAGTGGTTCTTAGTTTGCCTCTTTGCTAGGAAGGATGTAGGAGGAAAATTTTCATCTTCCATGACTATAGATAACAGTGATCTAAAAAGCACCAAGATACAAAGCAATGTTTCATTATTTGGCCTCACAATACTGCTCATATGTTTCCTTTCTTTTTCAAAAAACTTTTTATTTTAAAGATGTGGTGTACACTTCAGGGTTAGGTATACAAATGTTCATTATGCAGGTACCATTGTTGATGAGGTGTGCCCCCACCCCACCTGGCAGTTTCCCACTACTGCCAATCCCTTGCTTATTGTATTATGATAATTGTTCAAGGTCCACATATGAGTGGGAACATGTGGTACTCAGTTCTTTGTTTCTGTGATAGATCATTTAGCATTATAGACTCTAAATCCATCCAAGTTGCTAAGAAGTTCATAATTTTGTCCTTCTTTATGGCTGTATAACATTCCATTGTGTATATGTACCACGTTTTTCTAATCCAGTCCTCTTTCAGTGGGCAACAGGATTGGTTCCATGTTTTTACTATTGTGAATAATGCTGCAATAAACATGCGTGTGCAAGTATCTATTTTATAGAGTGTTTTGAGTTCCTCCGGGTATATTACCAGAAGAGGGATTGCGGGGTCGTATGGAAGGTGTTTTTAGATCTTTTGGGTTTGCCAAACTGTTTTCCACAGAGGTTGCAATAGCTTACACTCCCACCAACAGTGTAGAAGTGTTCCCTCTTCCCCTGCATCCTCTCCAGCATCTGTTGTTTTTGAGTTACTGATGATAGCCATCCTGACTGGAGTTAGGTGGTATCTCAATGTGGTTTTCATTTGCATTTCTTTGATGACTATTGAGACTGAGCATTTTTTCATGTGTCTGTTGACTGCTCATATGTCTTCTTCTGAGAAGTGTCTATTCTTGTTTTTTGTCCACTTTGCAATGGGGCTGTTTGTTTTTTTCTTTTCGGCATGTTTGAGTTCCTTATAGATCCTAGATGTTATGTCTTTGTCAGATATACAATTGGCAAATATTTTTTCTCAGTCTGTGGGCTGTCTCCCTGCTGTCTTGATGGTTTCTTTGACTTTGCAGAAACTTTTCAGTTTGATGAGGTCCCCCTTATCTATCTTATCTCTTATTACATGAACACTTGGGGTTTTGATCAGGAATTGGTTTCCATTAGGGTGTTTCCTGCATTTTCTAAGGTTTTTCTAGCTTGAGGTTTTATGTTTAGGTGTTTGATCAATTTAGAGTTGATTTTTGTGTATGGTGATAGGAGGGGCCTTGTTTTAATCTGCATGTGGTCAGCCAGTTTTCCCAGCATCATTTACTGAATAGGTTCTCCCTTCCCCAGTGATTAATGGTGGAGGCTTTGCTGAAGATGAGTTGGTTGAGAAATTGAGGTTTTACTTTTAAATCTCTATTCTGTTCCATTGGTCTATATGCCTGTTCTTTGTACCAATACCATTCTGTTTTGATTATTGCAGCCTTATAATGAAGTTTGAAGTCTGGAAGTGTGATACCTCCTGCTTTGTTTCCTTTGCTAAGGATTGTTCTGGCTATTCGTGGTCATTTATGTTTCCATATGAATTCCTGTATCATCATTTCCAGGTCTGAGAAGAATGATGCTGGTAATTTAAGTGACATAGCATTAAATCTGTAGATTTCCTTGGGTAGGATGGATGTCTTAACAATGTTGATTCTTCCAATCCATGAACATGGAATATTTTTCCATTTGTTTGTGTCATCTTTGATTTCTTTGAGCAGTGTTTTGTAGTGTTTGTTATAAAAGTCTTTCACTTTGCTGATTAGGAAGATGTCAAAGTATTTCATTTTTATGTGTGTGGCTATTATGAATGGAGTTGTCCTTCTTATTTGGGTTTCTATTTGTTTATTGTTGGTGTATAGGAATGCAACTGTCTTTTGCACATTTATTTGATACTCTGAAACTTTTCCAAAGTCCTTTATCAGTGCAAGGAGGTTTTGAACAGATTCTCTTGGGTTTTTGAGGTATAGAATCATGTCTTCTGCAAAGAGGGATAATTTAACTTCCTCCTTCCTATTAGAATAGCCCTGATTTCCTTCTCTTGTCTGATTGCTCTAGCTAGGACTTCCAATACTATATTGAACAGTAGGGGTGAGAGTAGGCATCCTTGTCTTGTTCTGGTTTTCAGGCTAAATTGTTCCAATTTCTGTCTGTTTAGCAGTGTGTTGGCTGTTGGTTTGTTGTAGATGGCTCTTATTATTTTGAGGTATGTTCCATCTATGCCTAGTTGTTCAAGGGTTTTTAACAGAAAGGGATGCTAGACTTTATTGAAAGCTTTTTCTGCATCTAATGATATAATCATGTGGCTCCTGTTTTTACATCTGTTGATGTATTCAATTACGTTTATGGTCGTGCAGATGTTGAATCAGTCCTGCATCCTGGGGGTGAAGCCTACTTGGTCATGGTGGATATTTTTGAGATGTGTTGTTGGATCTGGTTGCTAGAATCTTGCTGAGAATTTTAGCATCTGTGTTCATCAAGGATATTGGCCTGTAGTTCTCTTTCTTTGTTGGATTTTTACCTGGTTTGGGTATTAATGTGATGCTAACTTCATATAATAATTTGGGAAGAATTCCATCTCTCTTAATTTTCTGGAATACTTTAATAAGATGGTGTCAGCTCTTCCTTGTTTGTTTTGTAGAATTCTGTTGGAAAGTCATCTGGTCTAGGGCTTTTTTTTTTTTGTAGATTTCTTATGACATAGTTGATTTCCTGGGTTGTTATTATCTATTTAGGGTCTCAATTTCTTCTTGTTTCAACCTGGGAAGGTTGTGTTATGTCAGAAAGTCCTCCATTTCGTTTAGGTTTTCAAGTTTGTTTCCATACAAATTACATAGTAATCTCTGATAGACTTTTGTTTTTCTTTGGGGTCAGTTATGACTTGATCTTTTACATTTCTGATTGTGTTTATTTGGGATTTTTCTCTCTTTTTCTTGGTCTAGCTAGGGGTCCATCAATCTTGTTTATCCTTTCAGAGAATCAGCTTTTGGTTTCACTTTTCTTGTGTGTTATGTTTTTGTCTTCTATGTCTGGTATTTGGGGTCTTATTTTGGTGATCTGAATTCTTCTGCTGAAGTTAGTGTTTTGGTGGTTTTCTTTTCCAGCTTCCTTAGGTGATTTGTTAGGCTGTTAACTTGGGATCTTTCCATTTTCTTCATGTGTGTTCTTAGAGATATGAATTCCCCTCTTAGTACTGTTTTCATGGCATTCCACAGATTTTGGTAAGATGTTTCTTCATTTTCATTTGTTTCCAAGAATTTTTTAATTTCTGTTTTGATTTCTGTGTTGACCCAGGAGTTGTTCAGCATCACACTGTTTAGTGTTCATGTCTTTGTGGGTTTCAGGAGAACTTTGTTGATGTTGATTTTTATTTTTATTCCACTGTCGTCTGAGAAAGTGCATGGCAGTATTTCAATCTTATGACATTTGTTTATGCTTGATTTATGGCTGAGGATGTGGTTGATTTCAGAGTACGTTCCATGTGGTGATGAGTAGAATGTATATTCTGTGGTTGTTGGGTGGAATGTTCTGTAGGTATCTATTAAGTCCTTTTGGTCAAGTGTCAAGTTGATGTTCTGGATCTCTTTGTTGATTTTTTGTCTTGATGGTCTGTCTCCTTTCTTTAAGTTTAAATTTTATAACTGTTAGGTTTCTGGAAATATATATAAATTATATTATATACAATATATTATATTGCATATTATATATCTAGAAATATACACATACGTGTGTGTATATATATATTTTCCATATTCAAAAGGTACTTGGTGCTCTTTGGTGATGCTATGTTCCACTTATAGTCTAAATCATTTAAATACAGCCATTACATAGTTGTTGAGTGTTTTAAAATAAATGGTTATCTATTTCTTAACTGTCTCTAAACTAGAAATGGTAATTACATGAGTCTCAAAGCCTGGCTCTTTGTGTTTTATTATATTTGTTGATCTCTATCACAGATTAACATTTTCACTGGTAATTCCTCAGAACTAAATCCATTCATAGTGACTTTAGAGCACTGAAAGTAAGTTTCATGCCATAGAGTAGCAACATCGATAAAAAAGGAGCTGAGGGACTAGGGAACCAGTCTGTATAATCAGTTCAATTTTCAAACAGTGTTGGGTTTTGCAATTATTGGCTCACTATAACCTGTGAAGATAGTCCTAATGGTTCTTCAGCTCCTGAACTTCATTTTGTCAGTGAGATGTCTGCCAGAGAAGAACCACCACTGACTTTATGTTCCACCCGTCCTGCTGCATGTAATGGTGTCTTTGTGTGGAATACTGTGTCTGTACTGGGAACCACACATTTGAGATCTACGCCTGTGGAAAGCCACAAACAGTGAACTTCCATATCCAGAACTGGGTGGTGGCTCCGGAATACCCAGAGTCTCTATACCACTCTCTTCTATCATGATGATTGGTGGTGCCTAGCAACAGACTGGAGGCTGATATCTGTAACCCAGTTCAATCATAGCACTTAGTAGGATGCACCATGTGGTAATGCTATGTTTATACCATCGATGATTGCTTGTGCTAGTTCATGATCATTGCTCTCAAAGCAATGTGCAGCAACCTCAAAGCATACTAAATCTCTTTTACATCCTTCGAAGTTGGTACCCTATCCCAAAATTCTTCCTTTTTTGGGAAGAATTCGCGGTTTTCCGTCATACTCGCTTTTCCATTTTGGTTTGTCCTTTTTCAAAGACTGATTATGACCTAGTGAACTCTGGTACCCTGTAAATTCTTGCAAAGGCTGCCTGAAGGGTGGTGCAGGGTACACACACACCTGCCCATGGGGGGCCTCTGGGCAACTCAGCTTCCTCTTGTGCTTCCTCTTAGCTCTTGAAAATCATGCAGCTCCACTCCTCCCCCTTGCCTCTCCACCCACCACGTGGCTCCGCTTCCTCAGTGCCCACTTGGGTCTGAGCCCCCTCAGGCCGCCCACTCTCTAAACCAGATCCAAGCCTGAGTGTCCCCTTCATCCCAGCCCCGGCCCTGCCAGGTCGGGGTTGGCCACCTGCCTCGCGGCTGTAACAGCCTAGTGTCCTGGCGAGTCCCCACCAGCAGTGCTGCCTCCGAACCCGCTTGTTTTTTAAAAAAA
Organism: Carlito syrichta; assembly: GCF_000164805.1. Lineage (NCBI taxonomy): Eukaryota > Metazoa > Chordata > Mammalia > Primates > Tarsiidae > Carlito > Carlito syrichta. Next base: position 144,032 of record NW_007253094.1, read on the forward strand.
AAATTTTTTTTGAGGCAGAGTCTCACTCTGTCACCCAGACTGGAGTGCAGTGGCCGCTCCCAGCCACCGCAGCCTCGACCTGCTGGGCTCCAGCGATCCTTCCGCCTCAGCCTTCTGAGTAGCTGGAATTACAGGCATGCACTACCACACCTGGCTGATTTTTTTTTTTTTTAATTGTAGAGATGAGGTCTTGCTGCCCAGGTGGGTCTCGAACCCACTGGCTCAGGCAATCCACTCACCTCAGCCACCCAAAGGCGCGGGATTACAGGCTGAGCCACCGAGCCTGGCTTGTCTTTTAAAATTTTATTTTATTTTTATAAATTAAAATAGTAGCTATAGCTTTATAAATGAGTGACTTTCTATTTAAATGTCACCTACATGCAACATTTTGTCATATATATGAGATAATAAAAAACAAAATGTAAAAGGTATTTTCTTGCTTTTATGAAACTTACCATTGGTTGTGGAACTGGGGGGAATACTCAAGCTTATGTCATAACAAACATGATAACTAAAAGTACCACTGCCTCTCAGAATGCAATTTATATAAAATTGAGATATTTACTTATTTATTTATTTATTTTAAAAACATGAGTTTCTTAGTTGTTAGAGCAAACTTCACTAATACCCAAGAAATAGATTATGGTTCTTTATGCCAACGTAATTTTCATTCTCATGAGATATAAGTGATTAATGATAATTTTTAAGTCAAGATTAACTTATAATTCTGTTAGTAACAATAACAAAGATACTAATTTTTAAGTAATAAACACTGATTTCTCAGTCACCCTACCTGTGTATCATTGCTCCACAGTGTCAGCCAGGGACCCATGTCATGGAGGCTCCATGGATCTGCAATGGCATCACCTGGAACATGCAGTCAGAACAAGATTAAGATAGAAACCAGGACACAAAAGTGGCCACAGAAAATATAAAATGTTTCAGTGCTACTTTTAAACTGATGATGTAAAACTGACCAAACTATTGCCTAAGGAAGCAGGGAAAGGTGGGAGAATTATGGAGGCATGAGTGTAACTTAGTGAAAGTTTATAATTGAGCAGCACCATCTATTAACTTTATGTTCTCACCTGCCTCATGGCTGCTGGGTAACATGACCCTGACACAGTTTTACCTCTATTAGTCTGTGGAAGACTTTCTCATGTGGTCTGCCTGGATAAAACACACACACACACAAAAGGTAATTAATTATAAACTCCTAAAATTCAGTGACATTCCATGAAAATTTTCTCCATGGGCTTATGCTAAAGATGATATATTAAATTTATTTTTATCATTCACAATGACAGTTGCTAATACTCAGCTTATCTGCCCAAATTTGCAGAGATTTGTGACTATCTTCCCCATAAGATAGTATTATAAGAAGTTATGTACCACATCTTTTTGAATCATTGTTTTACTTGCTTAGGGCTTAAATATAAGATAAATTCAATAATAGTTATAGGACAGACTTGAAACTATAAGTGCTTAGGCAAGTTGTAGAATGTATAATTGTAATTCACATTTTTCTTATTTAAATATTCTTGTTGGAGTCAACTGGTGAGAGAGGAGATAGAAGCTGGTTAGGCAGAATGAGAGGGAGGGTCTCAAGAAGACTTAACACATGTAGGAATGTCCCCCGCACCATGCCCATTATATAATTGTTGACTGAAAATGTGGTTAGTGTGGTTAAGAACATCCTGTCAACCCAGGATGTACTGCCAAAAGGGACTTTTTGCTGCTTAAACGCAGGCACAGTGGCTTAATTAAATGTCTTAACTTGATCTTGGCTTATTATAATATCATTAATATAAAATTTGCATTGTAGTTTTACCCCTCTGAGTGACTTTTTCTGTGGTACTTATGGGTAGTAGTAAGGATGGAGTAACTTTGGTCAAGGACCCGCATGCCCAGTAAGGATTGGATCTCAGGAAGTAAGGAGCAGATGAGATGTAAATGAGAGAAATGCCTCCAGAAAAGATAAGATAAAATCCATAGGCCCGGCTCCGTGGCTCAGCCTGTAATCCCAGCACTTTGGGAGGATGAGGCCAGTGGATTGCCTGAGCCTGCAGGTTTGAGACCAGCTTGGGCAACTTGGCGAGACCTCATCTCTACAATAAATAAAAAATTAACCAGATATGGTAGCTGTGCGCCTGTAGTTCTGGCTACTTGGAAGGCTGAGGGGAAGGATCGCCAGAACCCAGCAGGTCAACGCTGGGGTGGCCATGAATGTGCCACGGCACTCCAGCCTGGGCAACAGAGTGAGACTCCAAGAAAAAAAAGAAAAAAAGAACAAAGATCAAACCCACAAAACAACCCTCCTAACAGCGGATAACCCATTTCAGGACCCCTCTCTGTTTCTAGAGAGCTTTGTTGCTTAATAAACTCCTTCTTTCACTCATCCTTTTGTCCGAGTTCCTTAATCTTCTTGGTCGTGGGACAAGAACCTGAGGTTGCTGGTTTAAACTGACAGTGGAGCTCAAAACTCCTGCATCACTGGGATAGGAATAAGAGTGTGGTGTTGAATGCCTGCCTGATACTAAAGCATTACCATCCCCCAAGGGTTACTGTTATGTAAGTTCCTGTAATTCGACCTTTGTTTCCTTGCACTTCTAAAAAATTTAACTTTCGTTTCTCACTCTAGTCTTTTGCGGAAATTCATTTGTGGAGACCAGCTCTCTTGCTTGATGAGTGAATATTGTCCACAGCTGCTCCTGTCCTGCCTTCTCTCTTCTCTGCTGATTCAAGATTCCTCACTTTGGCCTGAAGGTGTGTTGGGGCAATGTGGGAGCAAAGAATAGGAGGCTTTGGGAAGGACAGTTTGAATGTGTTTGGGTGAGTTTAATTTGTGGTTCTGAAGATGCTCTGAATAAACAAAAAGAACCAGCTTGTAGGTTGTCTGCTCAGATGACAGAGAAGGGAAACATTGAGTCTTGAAGTGGAGTGACTGCTACAGAAGGGAAGTTTGTAAAAGCAAAAAAGCCTTGTTTGTTTCCTGGAAGGACCATTTATTTCTTTGGCCTGAGTTACCCCATTTTGTTTTCTATTCTGTACTTTTGATTTTTTTTTTCACCTTGCCAACATGAATCAGAATACTCTTCTTATTCAGAGGCAGAAAGTCCCTTCCTCCCAGAGAAGCCTGTGAAATGGAGCTTTGTTTTTGTTTTTCGTAAAAGGAAATGGTACATCTGGCAAGGGTGAGAGTCATTGTCTGACCCTGTGTGTGGGTGGAAGGGGTTTTGGGAACTTTGCCAGAGTAAGACCCTTTTGAAACTTATCCTTTTACTCTCCTCCTGGTAATTTCTGGGATGATGTCTACAGCCTTCCTGATAAGTTACCAGCCCTAATGTAAGTCTGATGAGAGAGGCTGCTGGATGGTCAGACTGCTGTCCATTTTTGCAACCCTCCTTTGGTCACTTGTCTCTCTGAAGGTTCAGTCACAGGAAACTTGCTCTTCCCTGAATACCATAGTTGACTTTTACCTCAATAGTACCCCATGACCCTTTGGTGACCTCTCCTGCTTTAGAAATTGTTCTTTGCTTTTTTAGCACACCTTTTCATTGTTTATTACTTGAACTCCTTACTCAATTTTCCCTTGCACAGAACGAAGGCAAAGAGATGGTAATTATTCATAGAATTTTATCTTAATCTTGTCTTTGAGCACTTTGTACTTTGATATGTGTTAGGGTAAAAATCCCAGCGGGGCCTCCAAAATGTTAGGTCAGACCCATTGGGAATGTCTGCAATCCAGTGCTGCATGAAAGATGCAAAGAATTGCACAGAAGTTAGATTGGAAAATACAGTTTATGTAAAAAGTAAATTAGAGAGAGAAAGAGAATAAAGAGATTTGCTTTCCCAAGGTAGGGGAGAGCCAAAGCTAAGAAAAAACATGGCAGTCACAACTCAAAGAGCACATGACCTGGCCAGTGCTTAACAAAACAGTGGCAGCTGCTGTTTGAAGCTGAATGCCTTTTAAACCTTCCCTTTGACGTGAAGGGTGGGGGCACACGTCACATGGGGGGGGCAGGTCATTAAGGTGATTGGATGGTGGTCTGTTCCACATCATCACCAAGGGGCAGGTGAACATAGGTACTGATGTCAGGTGATGGAGAGCAGGCAGATGGGTGGATTAGTCACATGACTGCTGCCATGTTGATGGGGTTCTGTGATGGAGGTCACAAAGGGCTGATTAGGATAACTTGTTTACAAAACAAGCTGGGGAGGGGGTTGTAAAGCAATTATCACTAGCTACCTCTGAGAAACCCGCCCTTGACTGGTGATTAGGAGGTAAATTAAAGTGAATTGTAAGAGAAACATGATAAAGCTAAGCAATGTTAAAATAGTTGCTCATTGGGTATATTAACTCCATGTTATGTCCTTTCAATACCTATGTTACATATATTCTCATGTATACTTTCCTTTCTTCCACTTTTCAGAGGTCAAGGTAACTTACCATGTATCTATGCCTTACACCTGGACAAAGTCCATATCTACTATTTATTGATTATCTACTAAAGGCTATTACAGGGTCCAATAAATAGGAGAAGATGTATTTTTAATTTTTTAAAAGGTATTTTTGATTAAATGCATGAGACTAAAGGCATACAATTATAGTAAAAATTATATTTATATTTTCAGTATACAATATACAATATATATTAAGTACCTACAAGAGGTTATATTTTGGGCCAGGGGAGAGAAACAAATAGTAAAAAAGTAACATAGTATGCAAAAAGAAGACAATTACTGTGGGATAAATATGATAAATGTAAAACAAACAAACTTAGTATCTGTAATGCCCTTGTCAAGGACTTTGCAATTTAAAAAAAAATTCAGATGAGGTCTCATTGTGGGAAAGTGATTTTGAGTAGAATCTTCAGTAAAATGATGAATTCAAGAAGGGTTTTTGCCCACAGGGATTAAGGACCATAAAAGAGACTAGTGTGCGTTGGAGAGGAGTATGCAAAAAGAGAAATAGGAGTGAGTTCAGCTGAGGCGAGGAGGGGATACTTAGTATGGACCTAATAGACAAGGTTAAAGACTGACTCACTCTGGATGTCAAGGGTTTGAGCACAGGATTGACATAATCGATGTCTGCTTTGAGGGGATCCCTCCGACCAATAATGTAAAAAGAGTGATGGGAATGGGTTGTGAGTCCAGTGGCAGTATCAGGGAGAGATGTAGGGAAACTGCCTAGAATCCAGATAAAAAACTCAGGTGACCAGTACCTAATTTGAAGAGAGTGCCTAGAGGATTTTCTGATGAATGGTGAGAGAAAGTGATAAGACTAGGGGTAGCTTTATAAATATGATTCTCTGTTACAAAATGACCAGAAAATTAGAGTTCTTGGGGAAAGGGTCATTAATGAGGAGAAGATTAAACTCTGGATTTGAAGAGGTCATTGAAAAGGGAGCTCTGAGTTTAGAGTAATAAAGAATAGTATCAATGTTTCTGAGTTCCCATATCTCTGGAATCCAAGACCTGTTTTCTCCATTGGCAGCTCCTGACCCAGGGACCAGGGGAAATTTAAAAGTTGTTGGCTTAACCCTTCATAGCACTTTTTTCCCTATTGTGAAGACACTTTTTTTTTTTTTTTGGTCTAAACTGTACAAGTACAGAAAATCTCTGTGCAGATAATCAGAACATACTGAGATGAGGAAGCTAAGAACGTAGTTATCCCTCACCCAATTGTAAAAACTTCTACATTTGTACCACTTTCAAAAGGGTGCATGCATTTTGTCTATATGTCTATCTGTCTTAGCTTGGAAGTGTTTCAATGGTGTAATACCTTTTCAATGTTAAGATAAAGATTGAATGAAGAAAAAATAGGCAATTGTGTTAGTTTTTTACAGCTGTCATTTAAAAAGTACCAAAACTGCGTGGCTTATATAACAGAAATTTATTGTGTTACAATTATAGAAACTAGATATCCAAGACAAAAGGTGTTGGCAGGGTTGGTTTGTTCTAAGAGCTATGAAGTAAGGGTCTGTTCCAATGCCTCTCTCCAAGCTTTTAGCAGTTTTCCGAACAAGCTTGGCATTCCTTGGCTTATAGGCACATCTCCCTGATTTCTGTTTTCTGTTTCGACAGATATTCTTCTCGTGTGCAAATTTTCCCTTCTTATAAGACACAGTCATATTGGATTGGGACTCTCCCTAATGACCAGATCTTGCCTCAATAATTTGTCAAGATGCTATTTCTAAATAAGAGCACATTCACACATACTGGGGATTAGGACTTCAACATCTTTTTGGAAGAAACAATTCAACCCATAATAGAACTCAGTGTATTTGAAACAGGACACACTTCATCTCTCTAATATATATGTGTGTCTGTGTGTGTGTGTATACTGCCCCCGTCAAAGGGAAGGTTTAAAAGTCATTCAACTTCAAACAGCAGTTGCCACTGTTTTGTTAAGCACTGGCCAGGGCATGTGCTCTTTGAGCTGTGACTGCCATGTTTTTTCTTAGCTTTGGCTCTCCCCTACCTTGGGAAGGCAAATCTCTTAATTCTCTTTCTCTATTTCTCTCTCTAATTTACTTTTTACACACACACATACATATGTGTGCGTGTATATACACACACACATACATACATACATACATGAGAAGGGACCCAAAAAACTTCAGAATTATCTTTTTGGAGAGTGGGTCCCTTGTAGTACACTTGAAATTCATTCCTCTGTCTCAAACTGTCAACCAAAGTTTTTATCTGAAAGTTTTGAGAAATTTGCATCATGATTTGTGAAAGAAATGTCCTGTTGTGGCAAACAGGTGACTTGTTCTTCCATTATGACAATGTACCTGCCCATACCATGCTGAGTGTTTGGCAGTTAGTTTTTGACCCAAAACAGCATGGCCCCTGAGCCCAACCCTCTGTATTGACAGGATCACCTTGAGTGACTTTTGTTTTGTTTAGTTTTCATGGATGAAAAAAGTCCTCATAGGGAAATATATTGCTAATGTGGAAGAGATGAAACAAAAAATGGCAGAAGCACTAAAAGACATCTAATTGATGTGTTCAGAAACTGTTTTGAGAGTGCAAAAAGCATCTTGATAGGTGTATTGCATCAAATGGAGAGTACTTTATAGGTGACTGAAGTTTAAACATGTAAGAATAAAAACAATTTTTTATAAAAATTGTTCCCCCTCATATTTGGTCTCCTTTATATATTAAGACTTTTCTCCCATGACCAACAGATGTTTTATTTAAGTTTATACTCATTGGATCTTTGTCATGTATATGATTCTACTAATACTTGAACCTCTTTTCCTCCTTCCTACAAACACATACCTCCAGGTTGCTATTATCATCCTTCCCATGTTCAGATTGAGGTGAGATGATTACATTATACACTTAAAACAAGTGTGTTTTTAATTCTGGCTACTCGGAAGGCTGAGGCGGAAGGATCACCGGAGCCCAGTAGTCAAGGCTGCAGTGGCCAGGAGCGGCCAGAGTGAGACTCCAGCTCAACAAAACAAAACAAAACAAAACAAACAACAAAAAAAACCCACAAGTGTGTTTGATGGAATGTAAACACAACTCAATAGCTTTCAAAATAATGAGTCACACAAATATTAGGGATAGAATTAGGCCATTTATAGAGAAGAGCACAAGCACAAGCCCAGGGACAGGAGTGTGTTTAGTGCATTTAACATGCAGGATGTGTTTTGGATTGGAGAAAAAAAGGCAGGGCAAATGATGGGTTCGTATTTGGGATGGCCTCAGTTTGTTCCTTCCTCTAGTAGAAGAAGAGAAAATAACGATCATTGCCCCAATGGGGTGGAGTTTGTCATGAGACATAAATTAAGAGAAAGTGTTTGAAATTGTTACAAAGTCCTTTTTGTTCTGTCACTGGCCTATTCTTCATGTCTCTCTCCTTTCCTTTCTTTGTTAAATATTAATGTTTTGCCCTGTTCTAAATCTCTGTAAAATCAATATTCTTTTTATTCCTTCTTTTCTTATGCTTCCCCCTTTAACATTCCCAGCCCTGTAGGAGTTTGTGGCCAAGAAAAACTTCAAGGCCAGGACAAAAAGAAGCTGAGAGAGCAGTGCGATGGATTTGTCAGTACAGGTGGGCATACAGAAGGAGGTGACTTGCCCCATCTGCCTGGAGCTCCTGACAGAACCTCTGAGCCTAGACTGTGGCCATAGCTTCTGCCAAGCCTGCATCACTGCAAAGAACACACAATCGGTGACCAACCCAAGAGGGGAAATCAGATGTCCTGTGTGTCAGACCAGATTCCAGCTTGGGAATCTCCGACCTAATCAGCATCTGGCTAACATAGTCGAGAGAGTCAGGAAAGTCAAGATGAGCCCTCAAGCGGGGCAGAAGAGAGATCTTTGTGTGCACCATGGAAAAGAACTACGGCTCTTTTGTAAGGAGGATGGAAAAGTCATTTGCTTTGTTTGTGAGATGTCTCAGGAACACCAGGGTCACCAAATATTCCTTATACGTGAGGTCGTCAAAGAATGTCAGGTAGGTCCCAAGGTGGAGAAAGATAAGGCAGAAGATGATGGTACCTGATATGAAATCTCTATTTTTTTATTCTACTTTGTTCTCTTTGCCTAACTTCTGTGGCCTGTAGGACATTGCTGTATATTCCTTTTATGAATGTATAATTGCTTTCTAAGATAAGTTCTGATTGACCCTTTGAGCAGAAGAGTGTCTTGGAAACATGTCTGGTTAGATGTGGGAAGGGTATCAATGAGAAGAAAGAACTTTTCTTGCTGCAGGGTTGGCCCTTTCTCTAGAAAAACAGAGAACAGGCTACTCTTAATAAGAGGATGGTGACTTTCGTTACCCTTATAAAGAATACATTTAACTCCTAATATTTCCTTCTGTGTTACAGATTTTAATAACAAGAATCACACTTTCCGTAAACTGGTCCCTACTGAGATCAACGTGATTTCTTCCCTGTTTATCTTCTATCTCGGTGCTGAGAAAACTCATAGCTTGACTTTGATGTGATATTTTTTCTCACAGGAGAAGCTCCAGAACGCTCTGGCAAGGCTGATAAAGGAGCGTCAGGAAGCTGAGAAACTGGAAGTTGACCTCAAAGAAGAGAAAGTTACCTGGAAGGCAGGAGGAGACTCTTCCTAGGGGATTCTGGGGCAGGAATCTGGGCAGGACCTTGGGCTCTGTTGCAAGAGACTCCCTCTTCTTTGCTACCTCTGAATTAATGAGTATAGAAGCCATTTGATTAGGCCTCATTTTAGTCCTTCCCTGTTGGGATTTGGGAATTGGAGAGTAGACATATCACACTGCAACAAAATATTTGGAAGAAAAGGCATAGAGGGAAGCAACTGTGAAAATGATTCCTGTGAATTCTGTGTCCTGTTTCTGACATTAGGTTTGAAGCTCTGATATTTTGGGGAAACACACTAGGAAAAAACCCAGGGTTCCCTATTCAGAGGATTTTGGTAGAGGGGCTTAATACACGGAGTGGCATAGTTGTCCAGGATAGGCACCTACAATCCAAGCCTCACCCAGATATCACATTTTATCTCAATATGGGCCTCTATGAAAGACTTGAGTATATTTCTTTGAAGGAGATCAAGGTAAAAAAGCAGGAAAAATGGCTTCACTAGGAATTGCTCATATACTTTTACCTCCCATTCCTTTTGAGAACTTCCTGGGGAAAATAGTTCTTATCTGGCTTCTAAGATCATACAAAGCAGACTCTCAGCCAAATAGACTGCCTCTTTCTCTTCCTATCCCCAAAGAATTATATCCAGACTGAGAGACAGAAGATTCTGAAAGGATTTAAAGAAATGAGAGTCATTTTGGACAGTGAGGAGCAGAGGGAACTTCAAAAGCTGGAGGAAGATGAGGTAAAAGTGCTGGATAACCTGGGAGCAGCAAAAGACCAGCTAGTCCGACAGAGTCAGCCTGTGAGAGAGCTCATTTTAGAGCTCCAGAGACGGTTGCATGGGTCATCAGTAGAGATGCTGCAGGTAAGACTTGGGATGGAGTGCCCACATATGAGTTGTGGGGAAAGACACAGAGGCTAATTTTCCTTCCCTTGTGTATCCTAGGCTTTTTTTTTTTTTGGTGAGGACATTAAATGGTTCCTTTGGCCCAACAATGCCCTCTCTCTATGCCAATCATTTTAGGGGCAAGGGAATGGCAAGGGAAATGTTCATTATTATGAATTTGTGTAAAAATTTGAGCTTGGAGAGAAGAGTCTTGTATCTAGTATTTTCCTATGGACTCTTGTTACCTCTGATTTAGTGTTGCACCTTAGTAAGGTGTCTTCACTACGTTTAGCCATAGGAACTTTATTTATGTTTAATTATTTTCTGTCATTGTTGTTGGCGGGTGACAAATATGAAGCTAGACTATGTCATATCTGAGTGAGGGTTGTGCATGTGCGTGTGTGTGTGTGTGTGTGTGTGTGTGTGTATGTGTGTGTATTGGCAAGAATGTGAGAGCAAACCTGTAGACACCTGATGGAAGAATTGGTCATAATATGAAAGTTAAAATGTTTTTTCATGGTGTTAATAGTATGATTTGAGCCCTGGAAAATGTTGGGAAGTTAAGGAAATCTCAGTTTTTTTTCTGCTTGACTTCTTGTCATTCTCCTTTCCTTCTTTTGCCAATTAAACGGGAATGTGTTCAAGTTTGATTTCAATACTGTGGTAATTAATTTTAATCTTCTAGCTCTTTCCCCTTGCTTACAAAAAGGTTTCTTGAGGTATAGTTTAGTTTACATGAATAAAATCTACCTTTTGAAAGTATATAATTTTTAGTAAATATATTGAGTTATTAAACCATGAGCAAATTCAGTTTTAAAACCTTTTTATCACATCAAAAACATTCCTCATGCCTGTTTTCAGTCAATACTCATTTTTACTACAATCTCCTGGCCACTACTCAGTTGTTTTCTGTCTGTATAGATTTGGCTTTTCTGAACTTGCCTACTGAATTATATAACTAAATATAGTTTTACCTCTTTTTCATGTTAGACATTCTAGTTCTTTTTATTTTTTATTTCACTATTGAATTGTAAGAATTCTTATTGAGCCTCGATATTGATACCTTATTAGATACTTGATTTGTAAATATGTTTTCCCATTCTGTGGGTTGTCTCTTCACTGTCTTCATGTGCTTTGATGCATGCATTTAAAAAATTTTTTTTACTTTGATCAAATCCAATTTATCTACTTTTTTTTCCTATATTACCTTTACTTTTAGTGTCATATTCAAAATATCATTACCAAATCCAATGCCATGAGATTTTCCAGTTTCTCCTAGAAGTTTTAGCTATTAAGTTGTGGTTTTTAAATTCATTTTCAGTTATATCGTATATTTAGTGTAAGCCATACATTTTTTTTTTTTTTTTTTTTTTTGAGTTGGTGTCTCACTCCGTCGCCCAGACTGGAGTGCAGTGGCCGCTCTCGGCCACGGCAGTCTCGACCTGCTGGGCTCCAGCGATCCTTCCGCCTCAGTCTTCCAAGTAGCCGGAATTACAGGCATGCGCTACCACGCCCGGCTGATTTTTTGATTTATTGTAGAGATGAGGTCTCGCAGCCCAGACGGGTCTTGAACCCTCGGGCTCAGGCAATCCACTCACCTCAGCCTCCCAAAGGCGCGGGATTACAGGCTGAGCCACCGAGCCCAGCTAGCCATACATTTTTTAAAGTTAAGAGTTTGATAATACGGGTGAAGAGATGGCAGTCAGCGAAGAAATGAACTGTAGAGACAATATTTACTTGTCTGGCCAGCCTCCATTTTCTTTGTTTATTTATAACAACCCCCCCTTTTTTGGGGGGGGCGGTCTCACTCTGTCATCCAGACTGGAGTACAGTGGCTCCTCCTGGCCACCGCAACCTCGACCTGCTGGGTGGCTGCAATCCTTCCCCCTCGGCCTTCCAAGTAGCTGGAACTACAGGCACGTGCTACCATGCCTGGCTAATTTTTTGATTTATTGTAGAGATGAGGTCTCGCCAAGTTGCCCAGGTGGGTCTCGAACCCGCGGGCTCAGGCAGTCCACTCACCTCAGCCTCCCAAAGCGCCGGATTACAGGCTGAGCCACGGAGCCCAGCTTTTTTTAAATTTTTTAATTTCAAAAAGTTTTGAGCAAACAACAATTCATGAACCAGGCAGCTCCAAACCAGAAATGGTTCAGAAGCTCCACAAAGGAAACCCTAGGGGGAGGCTTTTATAGGATGAACACAGAAGTAAAACAAAGAAATAGCTAAATAGTCATAGTTATACAGTTGCCTTACTAGGTCTTTCCCATTAGAAAGTCCCTAGTTTTATAATTATAAGTTTGTTGGCTATTTCTGACTGGTTGAGCATAAGTTCTGTTTTTCTTTCATATAGGAACTTACCAGAAATAGCTCAAGTCAAGTTTCACTTATGTTTGCCAATCAAACAAGGTTTAGGTCACATGTAAGACCTCATTGGCTTTGTCAGCTCAGGTATTCTTCAGGCCTGTTCTCTATTTCATTTTACTTTAACAATTCCCCCCTTTTGGGCATCCTCTCAGTAAGTTGAGACTGGTCAAACAGAACAGCATTCTTGTTACCACTATTGATATAATCACTCTATCATCCCCAACAGTTGCTCTGAGATGTAAGGTCACATAGTTACTGTTATCTGAAATTACGTAGTCACTGTAGGGTTGAGTGCTTGAGTTATTAAGTTTTCCAAGTTGTCTGGCCCTGATGGCAATCATCTGATGTGTGAATGACTGCTGGGAATCAGTTAAAACTCTTGAGAGGATATAACTCTCAAGGGAAGTAAATGCAATGACTACAAGGACAGGAATAGCCAAGGACTGGGAAGTTCCCCCAGAGGAGAGAGCCCCAGGAACCAAGATTTAACCAATTAAACAAATCGTTGGAAGGGGCAGCACCCACCTAATGAGATACTTGTCTTTGTTTCTTTTTTTAAAAGAATCTTATTTTAAATAGGGTATAATTCAGGATTAGATATATAAATGTTCGTTATGCAGGTACCCTTGTTAATGAGGTGAACCCCCCCCCCATCCCCTGGCAGTTTCCCACTACTACCAATCCCTTTGAGGAATCATTCTTACCCTGTTTCATTTCATGTAGTTGGTTAAAGCTGATAAAATTGGTAGCATCAGTGACACATGTGTTACTCAATTCTAGATAAATTAGTATATCCGATTTTTGTATTTTTATCAACCCTACAGTAGTTATTTTAAGATATGCACACTTGACTCAATTCAAGCCAATGGTTTGAAGGCCTTTGAATTTTACTGTCATGACTAGAAAAAAGTATCCTTTCCGGTACATATTATACAAGGGATGATATGTTAAGCCAGAAGATTCAAGTTGATGCTACATAGAATCAGAAAAAAAGTCAACAAAGCAGGTAGAAAATAGAATTTTTAGAAGAAAGGCCAGACTCTGAAGGCAAGATTTTTAGCCTAAAAACCTAGCTAGAAGTAAAGTTATTCCTGAGCCCCTGAATTTATTTATTTTTAAAAAATTTAAACCAGTTTTAGTTGGATTTTTTGTCATACAGAGTAACAATAACAACAAAAAAAAAGGTAATACAGAGAGTAAAACTATTTGTGAGGGTATCAAGCCAACTGGAGGCCATATCTTTGTTGGTATTAAAGCAATCAGGTCAGAGACAGGTAGACCAAATATATCGGTACCTTCTTTTTCAAAGAAATAGAGAAAATATTGGGTATAATGGAGAAGAGAAGATGGCTAAAAAAATTTAAAATGTGAGTTGGATTAGCTTAATAAAATATTGGAATTCAGGATATGATTGTACGGTTTATAAGATGGTAATTAAGTGTATATTGACATTCTTAAGGGCAGTGAAGTATAAATAGTTGGGAAAAAATAAGTTACATTTTAGATCCACTCAGTTACTTGTTCCTATGGCTTATTTTATATGGAAAAATGGGTAGCATCACGCACAGGTAGTGTTTAGGTAATGCATAGAGTGAGTATGGGAGGCCAGATAAACTTTTACTTGAAGTACTTGCTTATACTCGTAGCAAAAGAAGGTATACTTCTTAAGGACTATTATTAATTATTCACTTTTGGTTTCCTAAAATTTGGAAAAGTATCTAGCTAACAGTAGATTTTACTTTTATATATCTGTTGACATGTAAAATAAAAACACAATAAATTAATGAGATTATCTTATTTTAAAATGTTTAAAGATAGACTTCTTTCCTCCTTTTAAAATATACTCTATCTCCAGATATTTGAAGCATCTTCCTAACATCCTCACATAAGTCCTCTATGATTGTCAGTTTGAATATCTACATTTTTGTCCCCTACTCTGTGATCATCTATTCCCATCATATAAATGGGGTAGTAAGAGTGTGAGAAGGAAGATGAATACAAATTTGTAAGGTAGAAGAGTCTATCACTCTTTTGAAGGTTGCTAGACAAAATACAGGATGCTCAGTTAAATTAAAATTTCAGATAAATGACATAGCATTTTTAGTATAAGGGTATTTTAAATATTGCAAAGATCTTACTTATAACAAAAATATTTGTCATTTATTCAAGACTCAGATTTAACTGGTCATTTTTAATGATCCAAATCTGACAATCCTATATTTGACTGATGTTTTCTATCTTTTTTCCAGGATGTGATTGATGTAATGAGAAGGTATGTGTGAAAGATCAGGTATGGTCCTATTTGTGTAAAGAAAGAATTATAGCCATGAGAGCTATCTTTGGATCAATCAGAATAAAATTAAAAATCACAGAGCTGGAAAATTTGTGTATTAAATCATCCTCAAGTCATTTCAAATTCCTGATCACAGATGGTTTTCGGTGGTAAGGGAATTTGGATGATGAGAAGTTACAGAGTTAGGATCAATAGAGGCCTGTGAATAAGAAGTTGCAATATCAGAACCCCGTGACTTCATTTATTTTAATCAAACCTCTGTCTCTGTTGTTTCCACATTGCTTGAAGGGTCCGGTCCTGTTATTATGCCATACCCCAAATTTTCCACATAGATAGTTCCTTTATATTTTTTTCCCCTGAGAATAGAAGAAACAATATCATTCTAAGTGATTATTTTTAGATTTCCCCAAAATTGACTCAAGTCTTAGAGAATAGTGAAATTGCTCCTGGTGCCAATATAATCACATCTTGCTCACATATTTTAGTATTTTGTAGGGAAAATGATGTTCTTGTGTCTAAAGTTGCCCACTCACTTGGCAGCTTCAAAGTCTTCCTAGACACATGAAATTTGGACCATTGTTAATTTGGTGAGGTGTTATTCTCTGGGCATCATACTGGGACAACAGGCTTTGGAAGTCCTTCATCAGTACAGGAGCCCACACTTGATATCCCCCAACCATTCAGTAGTCATGTTCTTCAGCCTCCATAATGACTACTCACCTAAGAACCCACATCTCTGGCCTCTTCCTGGTGGACCCATTGAGATGGCATTGACTCTTCCAAATACTACTTGTGTTTTTTAGAGGCATCAAATACCTTTTAAAAGCCAATGATTTCATCTAATTTCATATTATTTTTAAGAAGAAGAAAGCATGGGGTTAGACACTGTTAGGTGTCTCCCCTCTACTCTCCTCAGGGAAGAGGGTCCAAGTGCATCAGTGGAGTGAAAAGGTGAAAGAGACAGAGATCTTTGAGAGACACTAAGGCAAAGGTGTAGGGCCAATGAATTATTGTTATCCCTAGGAGTGAGAGCTGGACCTTGAAAAAGCCGAAATCAGTTTCCAAGAAACTGAAGAGTGTATTCCGAGCTCCAGATCTGAGTGGGATGCTGCAGGTTTTTAAAGGTGAGGAGATCTAAGGGAAAGATGTGTATGTGTGTAATTCTTGTAGTATCAAGGCCAATGGGAGAGTGAGGGCTGTTTCTAGGTGAGGATAAAGGCAAGGAGGTAGGCCAGAGAAGGAGGGAATTCTTGTGCTTTATTTATTTATTTATTTATTTATTTATTTATTTATTTTGAGTTGGGAGTCTCACTGTCGCCTAGACTGGAGTGCAGTGGCTGCTCCCGGCCACTGCAGCCTCGACCTGCTGGGCTCCAGCAAGCCTTCCGCCTCAGCCTTCCACGTAGCTGGAGCTACAGGCACGCGCTACCACACCTGGCTAATTTTTTGATTTATTGTAGAGATGAGGTCTCGCCTGCCCAGTCGGGTCTCGAACCTGCAGGCTCAGGCAATCCACTCACCTCAGCCTCCCAAAGGCACGGGATTACAGGCTGAGCCACCGAGCCCGGCACTCTTGTGCTTTAGACGTGGTCATATCTAAAGCAGAATGGCCAGGTGTCTAGTTCAACCTCTCATTCACCAATGTATAGCCTTTCAGTACTCCTCTCCCCTATCTCCACTGTAGAGAAGAGATAGGTGTCAGTGCTTACTCTTTTGCTTCTAACAACAGCATTATTGAAATTTTTGTCATTTCAGAGCTGACAGAAGTCCAGTGCTACTGGGGTAAGATGATGTTACCAAATCACCTTCTTTTGATCCCTTTTCAGAAGTTGTGGCTACTATTAGGTCTCATGATCTGGACCCCTGTGTCCCTCCTCAGACATAGATACTTCTAACAGCTCTTAAATGTTCTGTTTGTCCCTAACTTATTAATACAAGTTCTTTCCCATCCATTTCCAAGATCACTCCTCGCAATGTCACAAAACACACCTATCCCATATCTCTTACATGACTGTCATTTTTTCTACAGAGGACGTGATGCTGAATCCAGGCAGTGCTATTTCGAATGTTGCTGTTTCTAAGGATCAGAGACAAGTGATGGTTTCGCACACTTATTCAAATTCAAATTCACCTGATTTTTCTACTTTTGGTGTCTTGGGCTGCCAATATTTCTTCTCAGGGAAATATTACTGGGAGGTAGATGTATCTGGAAAGATTGCCTGGATCCTAGGACTACACAGTACAAGAAGTAACCCCAATCAAAAAAAGAGCCCTGGTTTTGTTTTTGATCCAAATGTAAATCATTCAAATGTTTACTCCAGATACAGGCCTCAATATGGCTACTGGGTTATAGGGTTACAGAATGAATTTGAGTATAATGCTTTTGAGGATTCTTCTTCCTCTCATCCCAAGATTTTGACTCTCTCCATGGCTGTGCCTCCCCATCGTATTGGTGTTTTCCTAGACTATGAGGCAGGCATTGTCTCATTTTTCAATGTCACAAACCATGGAGCCCTCATCTACAAGTTCTCTAAATGTTGCTTTACTCAGCCTGTTTATCCATATTTCAATCCTTGGAACTGCCCAGGCCCCATGACCCTGTGTCCACCAAACTCTTGAACTTTCTTATTCCCTACTCACTTCTGTGTAGTACCCCTTGTCCTGAGGCTCAGATCCTGCACCTGAGTTCATCTCTACCTTCCTATCTCTTCCTTTCTCCCCTTCTTTTATTTAGAATGTTTTTGGATTAGTTTTCTAGGACTGCCATAACAAAGCATCATAAACTGGTGATTTAAACAACAGAAATTTATTGTTGCACAGTTCTGGGGGCTAGAAATCCAAAACCAAGGTGTTGCCAGAGTTGGCTTTCTGAGGTATGTAAGGAAAGGATCTGTTCCTTGGCTTGTAGATAGCATCTTCTCCCTATATCTCGTCACACTGTCTTTCCACTACACATGTCCCTGTGATCAAATTTATCCTTTATATAAAGACACCGGTCATACTGGCTCAGGGTCCACTCTTAATGAAATCATTTTAACTTTGCATTCTCTACAATGCCTTATCTCCAAATAAGATCATATTCTGAGATATTGGGAGTTAGGACTCCAATCTATAAATCTGAGGAAGACATATTTTAGCTCATAGCATTCTTACTCTTTCCTACAAGGGATGCCTTGTACCTTATTATTCCTAATAACTTGGTTTCACTATTAAACAATGCTTTTTTTTTTTTTTTGTATTTTTAAGGAAGAAAAAAAATCTAATTATTTCTATAGAAAGAACAGTATTGCTGTATCTTCTCTGCTATCCCTTTTTCTTCCTCATTTTCTCTGTCACTTAAAAGATCTGAAAAAGAGAAGCTTGTCAACTCATATCCATGTTATCTAGAAAACTGCATAGGAATCTGTTACTAATAGTGGATACTCCAGGGTATGTTGGTTTACAGTGACATTCCACATTCATCAGAGGATTTAAGCAGGAAGTACATAAAAATATACTTAGAGTGGATTTTTTAATGTCACAAACATGGAGCACTCATCTACAAGTTCTCTAAATGAGGTGAAATTTTATCTCTTCACTTACAAGCCCTATAACTTTGAATAAGTTACTTCATGTCTTTTGGTGTATTTTCCTAAAATAAAAATTGGTGTTTAAGATTGTACCTAGTTCCTCAGATTACTTTGAAAAATAAAATTTTATTAAATGTAAAGTACTTTCTACTAATTTTAAACATAAAAATAAATATTTGTCTCACTATTACTGAAAAAAATGTCAGCTGTGTTATTGTCCTGGTGAAAAATTTTTTGTTTTTGTTTTGGTTACTTTTTGCTTCAATAAAACAATCATGGACTGCTGAAGTTTCATTTTTTCAGGTTCCATAATCTTGCTGCAAGCAGTAAGTTCCTATGAAGTATCTAGTAGAGAGGGCCGTGTCTTAGCTCAGCTGTTCTTATGAGAGACAGACAGACTTTTGCTGTTAAGATCTACTTTCCTTATAAAGAAACACTTGAGTATACCATTGTACTTACCTATGTTACCATCCAATGTACTTTTTTTTCTTTTTAAGTAATTCCAAATTTTTTTTAGATGTTCTTGCTTTGTTGCCCAAGGTGGAATGCAGCGACACAATCATGGTTCACTATAGTCTCAAGCTCCTGAACCCAAACCATCCTTTCACCTCACCCTCCCAAGTAGCTGGGACTACAGGCACATTCCACCACACTAGGCTATTTTTTTTTTTTCTTTTTCGGTAGAGACAAAGTCTCACAATGTTGCCCAGGCTGGTCTCAAACTCCTGGCTTCAAGCAGTCCTGCGTTGTTCTCCCAAAGTTCTGGGATCACAGATGCGAGCCATTCTTTTTTTTTTTTTAAGTCTTTTTTAACACAAAATGAGAAACTACATACTTATTAAACATAAAATGAGGAACTACATAAGACAGCAAATACACAAACTGTTCTTAGAGAAGTTACTGGGATTCTTTGGAGAAACAAAACAAATAAGAGATAATATATTTATTATGATAAATTGACTCATGCGATGATGGATGCTGAGACCTTCCATTGTCTGCCATCTGGAAGCTGGAGACCCACAAAGCTGGTGCAACTCTGAAGTCCTAAGAATCTGGAAACTGATGATGTAAATGCCAGTCCAAGGGTAGGACAATAAATGAGAGATGATCTAGCTCAAACAGTGAGGCAGGAGAAAAGAGCAGATTTCTCCTTTCTTTTTGTTCTAATCAGGTTCTGAATGGATTAGATGATACCCAATAGTCTCAATATATTTAACCATAAATGAGGCAGAAACAGATCATGATACTGGATAATATTAAGTTGAATCACTTTAATAATAAGTATGTTGTTGACATAAAGGAAACATACCATCTCTTTGGTGTAAATGGTGAACATTATAATTGAATGACTAAAAGCTTGCCCTTTGAAAATTTTACATAATAATACAGCCATCTAGTGGTCCTTATCAAATTAATTTCCATGGGATTCAATTTTTTATTTGTATAATAAAAATAATCAAACTTACCTGACAGCATTATTATGAGAATTAAGTATAATATATTTGCAATAACTAATGCTGTTTCCTGGCACGTAAGTACTAAAAGTGGTTTCTGGTTTTTTTTCTTGGATTCTTTTCTCTAACTTGAAATCAATAATTTTAAGAATGCATATTAACTAATTGAAATAATAAGCAACTTTGTTTTAAGAAATAGAATAATTTGAGTAAAAGATCATAGGTCTTAACATTTTAAATTCAATGATAAATATTACATTACTGTAAAATATCTTTGCTCTTATTATCTTCATAACCACCTAGTTTTATTTTATCATTGCAATAGCCTTTGCAATAGTAATAGCCTTTTTAATCTAACTCAACTCTAATTATTATTATTATTATTATTACTATTATTTTTGAGTTGGAGTCTCACTCTGTCGCCCAGACTGGAGTGCAGTGGCTGCTCCCGGCCACTACAGCCTCGACCTGCTGGGCTCCGGTGATCCTTCCGCCTCAGCCTTCCAAGTAGCTGGAACTACAGGCACGTGCTACCACGCCCGGTTAATTTTTGATTTATTGTAGAGATGAGGTCTCGCCAAGTTGCCCAGGCGGGTCTCGAACGCGCGGGCTCAGGCAAGTTACTCACCTCAGCCTCCCAAAGTGCGGGATTACAGGCTGAGCCACTGAGCCCAGCTTAACTCAACCTATTAAATAAACGTTGCATTAGTTTTGTTTGCTGCATAACAAACTATTGCAAATTTAGTAGCTTGAAAGAACGCTTGTTATCTCACATTTTCTGTGGATCAGGAGTATGGACCGAGTTTAGATGGGTTCCCTCTTTTATAATGTCTCCAGAAGGAACTCAATGTGCCAGCTGGGATGTGTTTTCATTGGGAAGTTAGATTAAAGGGTCTGGTTCCAAGCTAACCTGCGTTATTGGCAGGATTCAGTTATAAGACTTAAGCCCTCAGCTCCTAAAGACGGCCTGAAATTTCTTGTTACGTGGGCCTCTCCAGAGGCAGTTCACACTATGTCTATTGCTTCATCAAGGCCAGCAGGAGAATGAGGGCTACTCTAGTGTGACATCCGTATATAATGCAACATAATTACGGTAGTTACAGCCCATCATTTTTGCCACATACTATTGGTGGTAAGGAATTCAGAAGGCAAGCAGCAACAGCTGCAATAGCCACATCCTTCCAGGTTCTGCCAGGAAAGCCTAGGGGAAGCCTGGGCTCAGCTCAAACCAGCCTACCCTGCCCAGCCCCAGAAATCTTGACCGTGAGACAGCTGTCCCCCGGGCCACTGCTCCACTCATCTCTCCAATCCCTCCCTCTATCCCAGAAAAAACAAGCATTTAAATCCTGACAGACAGTGCCTGTGACTCATCTAGCGTTCTTACCCCTCTCTGTGGGCCTGGAGGGGTATCCAAGGGCCCTGCCTAAATATCTCCACTTTCAGAAAAAACAAAACTAAGACTTAAATTGATGTCCCTTTGTTTCCATGAGGGACCAAAGACTACCAAGGTTAGACTTCAGTGAAAAGACAAAAAAGAAGATTACACTCCTGGGGCATTTTAGTTACCAGCGCACAGGTGACTGTGATCATTGCAATTCCTGACTCCAAGATGACGGGAACATAGATAATACTCTCTGGTTTTGGGTCTGAGGCCACCACTACTGTTAAAAAAATTATCTATGACACTTGCTAAAGAGGTGTGGTAAGATAAGAAATATTTTATTTAAAGAGTGCTACTACAATGGGATTTTGAAGTAGGGGAGAGATTGGGCTCAACTCCAAATACAGTAAGTCATCACTTAATGTTATTGATAGAAACTTGATCTTGGAAACTGTTAACTAGGCAAATACTATATAGCACATCCTCAGTCTTCAATGATTTTTTTGTTGTAATGTTGATGAGAGAAAAAAATCTGTTATATTTCATTTTGTTTAAAGTGGCAGTTTCAAAGAACCTATCAATTATGTTAAGTAAAGACTTGCTGTACAATAAATTAAGGAGCAGAGTGGGTGTGAAAAATTACTAAGAGGTGTAGCAATTGTTTGCTAAATTGACCTAGCAGAATTTTTGCTGAAGGTAGCCCAGGGTGGTAAGATATTGAAGGGGGTCAGACCAAAAATGGGGAATTTTCATTAAACTGACTCAGTAAGATTCTTCCTAGAACTGGACAATGGAACATGGAAGCTCAAAAGCTAGAACCCAGTTGAAAAGAGATTTCAGAGGACGCTGACTAGAATATGGTCAAGAAAAAAATATTTTGTCACCACCCAGACTTGGCCGGACCTGTCTATGAGTGGGTATCTTCAGGCCCCTATGAAGTTTTATTGTTATGGCTCCTATGGCAAAACATATTAATGATAGTGACAAATTGTCTATGTGCACCTCTGCTGGTCTTCATCGCCAAACCATGTTAGGAATTACTGCATTTTAGTGGGTCATGAGGGACATTTTAGTGGGGCATGTGGAGGACTGCAAACCCTCCTGATTATAGCTTGATATGGCCTGAGCTCTAGCTAAATGCATGATTGTTTGAGCAGGTCTTGGTCTTGAATATAATATATAATCACATGTTACCCGTGTGATTCCTCGACTACATTAGCTTCATGCGAAGCAAAGGAGGTAAGAGGTTAGAGAATGGCAAATGGGACAAATGAAACTTTTTATTTTACTTCAAATTAATAGAAAAATAAAAATAATGAAAACCAGTTTTCCGATTCAGGAAAAATAAATATTACAGGGTTGTGATCCTAGAAATACCAATGATATCTTTGTGGATCACAAGAGGAAAATAAATTCAGGGGTCCACACACTCATAGTTTTTCTGGGATACAGATCTAGAAAAAAAAAGGTAGCCTAGAAATAAGTTTAGTTTCTGCAAATTTTAATAAGTCCTCTCATATAGAAAATTAAACTGGGGTCATTATTTGAAGCTAAGAATGGGTGATTGGGTTCCTGATCAAAAATGTAAACTGAACACATACATACCATGAAACCACTTTCTAAAGTTAAAGTTTATAGAAGTGACTTACCTAGAGATGTGAGGGACATAGACTTATTTTGCCCTCAGGAACTGAGGCAATTTTTCTTTGTCCCAGAAACCAGATGTTTGATATCCATAAACTCATTACTGGATCAGGATCCTAGACCACTTCATTAAACTTTGGCTTAGGACAGAGTGTTTAGAAATATAGGTTAAGGTAACTGGAAGGGTGACCACAAGAAGAAAATAAGAGAGAAAGGGAAGTCAGAGGGGTTTCTCTCTCAAAACAATCCTGTAAACCAACAGGATACATGAGAAAAGGTAATATGTATTCATATAGCCATATAGCCTCAATATGTTAACAAAAAAAAACCCTTAAGAAACAAGGGGAAAACTAACAAAACAAAATTAGACATTTAAATGCATCTATTTTTACTAATGTATCTAGCACATCAAAACTAATCAAGAGTCATAAATTAAACATAATTTAGAAATGATGAAACTGTGCTAGGCAGAATAATGTCCCTCCAAAAGATACTTTCATTCTAAACTCCAGAACTTGTGAGTATGTTGGGTTATATAACAGAGGGAAATTAAATTTCATTAGATGAAATTCAGATAAAACTAATCAATAGACTTTAAAGTAGGGAGATTATCCTGGTGTATCCAAATGGCTCAAACACAATCATAAAGTTTCTTAAAAGTGAAAAAAGACGTCAGAATGGGGAGTCAGAGGGAGATATGACAATGGCAGAAAGGCAGAACTAACATACTGGCTTTGATGATGAAAGACGGGAGCTTCTAGAGGCTGGAAAAAGCAAGGAAACAAATTTTCTTCTAGAATTTCCCCAAAGACTTGCAACTTTCTCAGTACCTTGCACTGGCTCTACACTGGCTTTTTTAGCCCAGTGAGACTCATGCCAGATTTCTTAACTACGTAACTGTATCATAATATATTTGTGTTGTTTTAGGTCATAAAGTCTGTGACAATTTTTTATAGTGGCTATATGATACCAGTATATTCTGCTTTCAAAAAAGGCTCTTTGTATTTTTAAAATACATATGGAGTATGCGGGTTTTAAAATCTATTACTAGGAAATTAAGAGAGACTACTTTAATGATAAGATATATCATATTTAAAATATTTATAGTACAAATATACAGTATTATAAACATATCAAGAATTTCTATATTGATATATAGATTCAATGCAGTCAAATAAAATCCTGTGTGTGTGGGGGTGTGTGTGTGTGTGTGTGTGTGTGTGTGTGTGTGTGTTTGTTTGCAAATTCAGAAACTGCTTACAAAACTTTGAAGGTATGAAGGTATTGCAAAGTGCCAAGAATGGCTAAGAACATTTTAAAGAAAAAATTAGTGAACTTTTTTCAATATAAAGTATATAGAAAATTTTAATTTGATTTGTATACTACTGGTGCAAAATTATACAAAAGACTAATTAAAAAATACTGAAAGTACAGGAACATTCTTAGCCTTCTGAGAATTCTACTTCTACTGACTGTGTCTGGTTTGTCTCATGCTAAAACTCCTAGGATCCGATATCCATAGGCTACTAAAACTCCCAAGCTACATTCCATCTCAAGGGAAAGGAGTTAATATTGTTGGTCCCACCCCTTATGTTGAAATGAAAATGGCGAGGCTTATATAACCCAAGTTATTTCCAGGGAATATGGGAAAATGCATAAATGTATTCATTTTACCCCTTAATAGAATATTTTCCTGTTTAAAATTTTACTTGCTTCCTTTAAGTAGACATTTACCACTAATCCTGTAAACCAAGACAGAAGAGAGTCTGGTAAGTAGAAAACTGGAGCCAATTAATGAGGAAAACTCTACCCTGGCTCTGTGATTTTATCAAATAATGGAGCCTCTAGTTTACTCAGAGTCCAAGTAGGTGCTATGTCCTGGAGAGCAGGATCCTGGGACGAAAAGGATATATCATATTTATCTTCCTTCTGTCACCACTAATTCTGTAATAAGGAGATAGATAACAGTGGGAGAATATTGATTTCACATGGAGATCATCTAATGTGACCAGTGGTACAGATGGGAATTCAGAAGGAAAGAGCTCTTTGGGTAGAAGAATTGAGATCAAAATAGGATTTGGCTGAACCAACAATCTTTGGTTTGGATTTTTTTTTTTTTTTTTGATGTCCCTTTATAGGGACATTAGGGACATTAACGATAGCTGTCTACTTTTCTGCCTTTTAAGTGTATTTCCTGTAACCTGGGGAAAATATGCTTCCTGTCAGAAGACAATGAATCTGTGCTCCAAGAAGCTTAACCACAATTTAGCCTAAATTTCAAAAACATTTGGAATTTTTTAGTCTATTGCTTTTCAGACCACAGGCGATCATGCCATCGCCATGTGCGGAACAACTTCATGAAAACTCTACTGCTATATGTTATTGGATAAGCTTAGTGCCCATAAGAGTTCAGTCTGCATCAGACCTGGATATGTAATGTGGAATAGACTTTTATTTGGGGGACTGCCTTTGGTCAGTAGGATCTAGTTACATTTCTCCTTAGTAAACATGTATACGTCAATTTTAGCTAATTAAGGACTGACAATGACAAATCTAAGAAAAGGTCGCTCACTTTCTAAAGCTTTTGACGAGGGACTTGGCAGAGGGACCACCAAATCTAACATGGCTTGACCCACTCTTCCTTCCTCAAGAAAAGATAGATCCTATAGATCCTGGACAAATGCAAAAATACAGAGCTGGTGTGACTTGCTTATAAAATCCACTTCTTTTCCCTAAAAACTATATGAATGATTTTGTAAATTTGTTGAAGTTTATTTATTTTTTTTATTTTTTATTTTTTTGAGTTGGAGTCTCACTCTGTCGCCCAGACTGGAGTGCAGTGGCCGTTCCTGGCCACTGCAGCCTCAGCCTGCTGGGCTCCGGCGATCCTTCCGCCTCAGACTTCCACGTAGCCGGAATTACAGGCATGCGCTACCACGCCCAGCTGATTTTTTGATTTATTGTAGAGATGAGGTCTCGCTGCCCAGGTGGGTCTCGAACCCGCGGGCTCAGGCAATCCACTCACCTTAGCCTCCCAAAGGCGCGGGATTACAGGCTGAGCCACCGAGCCCGGCTATGTTGGAGAAGTTGAAACCTAAATCACGGCTCATGTTCTACGGGATCTCTCCAACCTGCACTCCCTGGTATCAATGTTCCTAATTCCCTTTCCTTCCCTTTTCAAAGTACTCTATAAAATAGGTTGCACAAGTGTAGTTAAAACTTAAAAGATGTTTTCAGCACAAAAACCACCTTCAAAGACAGACTATTTAGTACAAAGTTGGAGACTATCACAGATGAAGTCCAAGGACTGGCAGGCCAGAAACGAAAACATTGAGGTACAACTTTTTTATTGTTCTTGATTTCATCTCTAGAAGGTGGGCGTGTGTTCTGCCAAACTTTGCCAGGAATAATCACGTTAGGTGTTTTCTGTTATGGAGGCAGTGTCAAATTTGTTGATAGAATTGTCTCCCCTACTAACATTAGGAAACAGAGATCTTCCAAGGTTTAGGACATTGCCCCTCAACTCATAAACCATCCCCTGAGCTCACTGCTGTTTTCCTACTCAGAGTAATGTTGCTCTGTGTATTTTCTGGTAGATACATTATCTTATATTTATATCCCAGTAAGCACACATTCTAATCAGCACCATATTTCAATTTCCGTTAAAAAACAAAACCAAAAACTCTCTTTCAACACCCACAGAACTGATTAGCCCATTCTTTTTCTTCCTCTTACATTATTTTTTATTTTGCTGTATCCAAATTCTTTGGTTTATTTTATCAGACCTATTATCTGAAACATATTTGTCAGTTTTCTTCCCTTTCCTTACATTTCATCCAAGTTGAAAAACTTTAATATTTTTATTATTCTCTCTCCTTCCTCCTCCTTCTCTCTTTCTCCTCATATGTATTATTTTTCTTTCTTTTTTAAACCTGGGTCTATTCCAAATAATCTTCCCTGAGAAAAAAACAGTTAATTGTGCATAATCTTATGAAATTTCTCATCTACAAAAATCACCATTTCAAGTAGTTTATTAGTAAATATATAAATAAATTAAGCGGCAAGGAGAAGGGGCAATAAACAGTCAACTGTAGAGATGCCAGCTCTACCTGACAGGAGGTGTTTCAACTCTAGGAACCCTAGGTTTGCTAGTTGCTGTCCCCAACAATTTTCAACGTCAGAATGGAATTGTTAGCTTTCCCAGTTCATTCTGACAATTGGTTTGTCCTTAGGGCTCAAGAATCAGTGGAACCCAGACTGAAGAGATCATGTATAACATGAGCTGTTACAACCCCAGTTCCTTTATCCTTGTTGGAATACCTGGCCTGGAGAAGTTCCACGTGTGGATTGGGATTCCCTTTTGTGTCATGTATGTCATGGCTATTGTGGGCAACTGCATCCTCCTCTACCTCATTGCAGTTGAACACAGCCTCCACGAGCCCATGTATTTCTTCCTCTCTATGCTGGCCACCATGGACCTCATCTTGTCGACTGTCACAGTACCCAAACTCCTCAGTAACCTCTGGCTTGGCTCTCAAGAAATAACCTTCTCTG
Organism: Carlito syrichta; assembly: GCF_000164805.1. Lineage (NCBI taxonomy): Eukaryota > Metazoa > Chordata > Mammalia > Primates > Tarsiidae > Carlito > Carlito syrichta. Next base: position 171,266 of record NW_007253094.1, read on the forward strand.
GTTGTCTCACTCAGATGTTCTTCCTCCACTTCAGCTTTGTGATGGACTCAGCCATTCTCCTGGTCATGGCATTTGATCGCTATGTGGCCATCTGCTTTCCCTTGAGATACATGACCATCCTGACTCTGCCAGTGATCATCAAGCTTGTGGTGAGCATTGTTATGAGGAGCTTCTCTGTCATCCTGCCAGATGTTTTTCTGCTAAAACGCCTACCTTTTTGCAGGACACGTATCATCCCACACACATATTGTGAGCACATAGGTGTTGCTCGGCTTTCCTCTGCTGACATATCCATCAACATCTGGTATGGATTTGCTGTACCTCTCATGACTGTCATCTTGGATGTGATCTTTATTACTGTTTCCTATACATTCATTCTTCGTGCTGTCTTTCAACTTTCATCCCAGGGTGCTCGACAGAAGGCCTTCAGCACGTGTGGCTCCCATATCTGTGTCATTCTTATGTTTTACACACCTGCCTTCTTCTCCATCCTTGCCCATCGCTTTGGGCACAGTGTTCCTCAAAATGTACTCATTCTGTTTGCTAACTTCTATGTAGCCATCCCTCCTGCTCTAAATCCTATTGTTTATGGAGTGAAGACAAAGCAGATTCAGGACAAATTTATTCTCCTCTTCTCTTTGAAGAAGTCACAATGAGTGAATACTGCAGGAGAAATTTAGGTAAACCTGATTTGGTGAAATTTTATCTAACATGAGAAGAAGTAAAAACAGAGTTGTAATGTCTATTAATTAGAATGTCAGCATTCTACCCATGTGAAATCTGTAGGCAAGAGGAACGGGGGGGAAAGAAAATCTCATAAACTTCAAAAAAATAAAAGATTTCCTTGGTTTAGTTTTCTTACCTTTTGTGTGAAGAAGTTGATGATGGATAAAGAAGATCACTAAAACTAAGGTTTATATCTCTTCCTTTGCTAATTTTAATATATTTAAAAGATAGATTTTCCTAAAATGTAATTTGTCTCTGTATTTCTCAACTTGTGAATGAAAATCAAAGACTCCAGCCTTCTCTTAAGTAGTTATCAATCCTCTCTACTGTGATCATCAAATATAGTCTCATGCTTTTTATGTCCAGATTCTATACATTATTAATGCCTTCTTTTGTTCTGTGTACTTTCCTTGCTTTACTTTTTATTTTTCCTAACCATCTGAGAAGACAGAGAGCTGTTTATCTTTTGTATTTTTTTAATATATGCTCCAAGAGAATTTCAAACTTGGTTTCTGACCCAAGCTGGGCCATATTTTCTAAGTATTAACACATTTAATTAAGAAAATAATTATGAGAGGATAATATAAGCTAATTTGATTTACAGATGAGGAAACAGAAATTTATGAAGATTAAAGAAAGATAATTAACACATGTAGGATCCAAATCCAGGTCTGAATGATTCCTAACTCTAAATGTTTTATCCAATTATTTCTTGGGTATCTATTCACTCAAATGGCTCACAAGCTCCTCAAACTTAATGTCTCCAAAACTGACCTGGAAACTTACTACCTGACTCTATACAAAGTGTTCTTTCTTTTATATCTCCCTTATGGTAAATGGCACCACCAAAACATGAATTCCAAAATCAGAAATCTGTGGCTTATCCTTTGTTTCTCCTGAGTTACTCTCAAATAAAATTAATTGAACATTTAAGTTAAATATTTAGTTTTGGGTACTTATAAATCATTCTAGTGGATATATACATTACATTTTTATCTTTATTCTAGTCATTGAGCTTGACTGGGCTCTTATCCACTATCTGCCTCACTGAGAGTATTTCAATTTTTTAAAGGAAATTCCAACCTTGCTCCATCCAATCTACTCTTTCTATAAAAACCAGAGGGATCATATTACAATGTATAAACGACTGTGTTACTTTGTACCTTGAAACTCTTCAGTGGTTCTATTGTCATCAGGATCCTGTGGAAGTAGTGTCCTTCCTTAGGATAGTTTCAGGGAATGGAAGACTTGAATGAAGATAGTAAGAGCCTTGCACTTTTTTTTTACATGTATTTACAACTTAGTTATGTTTATTTACACCTTGTTTGCACTTCCCTGACTCGTTGAGTAATTCCAGAAGTGATATTTTTATTTTATGTTGTCATACTCAGTATTCTTTTTTATATACAAGATAAAACTTGAGGTGGGTGGAGTGTGTGTGTTGGATGGAGTTGGGTGGGATCCATCTATGCTCCTGTCAGGAAACTGTTCCAGAATAACACCACCTATTTCCCTAAATCGTCACTGCAAAAGAAGCCATATATTTAATCCAGATAAACATATTAAATTTCATGGAAGTAAGGAGAGTAAAACTGGCATTCTGAGATACAAACCTGTGTGTGTGCGTGTGTGTGTGTGTGTGTGTGTGTGTGTGTGTGTGTGTGTGAATGAAGGGACTCTCTATAATGCCTTTATACAATTCAGAAGAGACACATGCAAGGGCTACTTTATATATGCCACTATTAATAACTGTCATTACTTATTTACTTATGCATTTATCTATCAACACCTGTTATGTTAATAGCTATGCTATGAGCTATTTAAAGGTAGAAATTTAATCCTAGACATCTTCTTATACTCTGTTCAATGCTAATACCTGACAAATCATGTGTTCTGAATACATTTCGTGCATATTCAAACTTCACCAGAAATCTCTTCTTCCAATACATTATCTTCAACTTTTCCATTCTCCCTTCTCTAAACAACTTAGATTCCATAGTGTATTGCTTCAGTTACTGCCTTGTTTATTCCCTAAACTCACTTGTCTCTCTTACACACTCAATGGAAAAATATTCCCAGAATCTTGGTGAAAATAGCAATATATTTTAGAGAAGCTGGCAAAAATGACCCCACAGAGCAGACTGATACTCTTGTAGTCAATTAAGACAGTACACCCACCGTACTTGCCTAGTTTCAGCTTCTCAAATACACCAAATTTCTTTTTGTCTCTTTTCTTTGTTATTCTTTGCTTGGTGACTCCTATTTACACTTCAATTAAAATACCTTCTTCAGATATTTCTTCTTTAATCCTACACTGCACTTTTTATTTTAGAGATTACATAACTTTAATAAAGTGGTTTCTTATATAGTTTTTTAATGTTTATCCCCTGCATTCGGTCACTGAAGCTCAGGTTAGTGTCTGCGTTGTTTACCATTGTATTCCTATCACCTGCAAAATCCTTAGCACATAACAGGTATTCAATAAACATGCATTTACTTAACAAATGGGTCAAAAATGAGTATTAGCTAATAAATAAAATTTTTATTTTGCATGTTGAAAATCTGGCCAACTTGCAACTTAATTCAATCAGAAAGAAAATTCTGAAGAGTCGTAGGACTTATTTTCTCCATAGAAAGGTGATAATTGTTATCCTGATTATTTCTCAGACCTTGTCTTCACACCAGCAGTCCCCAACTTTTTGACATCAGGGAACAGTTTTATGGAAGACAATTTTTCCACAAATGGGATAGGGTAGGGAGGTAGTGGGGAGGATCGTCAGGCGTTAGATTCTCATGAGGAGCTTGCAAACCTAGATCTCTCGCATGCTCAGTTCACAATAGGGTTCCCACTACTATGAACATATAATGCTGCTGCTCGTCTGACAGAAGTTGAAGATGCACTCACCTGCCACTTACCTGTACAACCTGGTTCCTACCTGGCCACTGACTGATACCAGTCCGCAACCCCGGGTTTGAGGATCCCTGTCTTAAGCATTACCGAGTAGTTATTCTTTTTTCACAGCTGTGGAAACCAATTTGCAGTTAAGTATTTTTAAAGCACAAAGAAAGAAATGATGGGAACAATAAATAAATTTTAGATTTTTAACCACTAGACTTTCTTGTTGGACTGATGGGAGGCTGTATGAAAGACTTTCCTAAGTACCCAGGCGAGGTATCTATAATTATCAGAACTTCATATAATTTGTGTTAGAGATTTACTCCACACACATAGATTACTAGTCTGTTCTCTGAATGATGAATTCAAAACAAAGTTAGTGATGACTCATCACTAGGGAAAGATAGAGGTAACTGCCAAGCAAGACTGCTCATAGAGGAAAGTATCAGAAAAGAGAAGCCTCTTCACAGAGGTATCCACAGAGGTACATGTCTCCAGGGTTTTGTATCTAAAGTGAAAGGTGATGCATTTCAATTCAACTGATGTTTATTAATCACCCACTATGAAGTAATCTCTATCAAGGATTTAGAAGCTAGAACAGCCCCTGCACAAGAAGTTTTCGACTAGACCTGGGGACATGTTAAATCTAACTCTTGCAGATATTCTCTATAAAGTTACTGGTCAAGACAGATAAAGACCCTGCTGAGATTCAGTATTCTACGTTAGAGCTCAGACAATAAGAATCTAAGCTATGGTTTTGGCATGCTGAGTACTTTGAACTGAAGGAGATTGGAAGAGCCTCAGAAGCAAGAACTTTTCTCTGACCTTCTCTTCCTTTCCCCTGTCCTCATTTCTTTCTGAATTGAATTATAAAAATTAGACTTCAGTTTTCCCAAGGCAGGTTTTAGAAACTATTCATAGAACTCATCTCCCTCTAAGCAAGAGATAAAACCTAGAGAGGTCACTATCTGACCTACCTTCTCTGAAAGTAGCCATAAATTCTTATTCCAGAAGGTCCTGCCTGCTAACTGGGGTGGGGTAAGGAAAGAATGCTACACTGGAAGGCCAAAAAGAACCTGAACAACAGGTCTTGTGCTAAGTTCTACTCAGTTTATTATGATTAGATTATACCCTTTATGTCCAATTACATTTCTATACAACTGCCCATTCTTTCTTGAACCTAAGCATAAAAATAAATACTTTTCCCTGGGTCTTTGGATCTTTATCTTTGAAGTTTCCTACATCATGGAAAATTTTGATTAAATAAATTTCCATATTTTTCTTTTGTTGTTTTGTCTTTTGTTATAGGAGTATTGGCTATGGACCCTGGAATAGATGAGAAAGAAGTATTATACATTTTCAACCTTACTCTACCTTCCTGCATTATATGATTCCCAAACCATCACTAATATAAGCAGAAGTGTAGGTTTTTAAAATGGAGAAGTGTTAATTTAATTGAATCTTTACTCATATTCTAGACTAACTTGGGGCTTTGGGACCTGAGGTTCATAAGTTCCCCAGACTCAGACACTGTCTTTTAATTTGTCTCTAATCCCTGGAGAACACAAGGGTTGTACATTTGCCCTCCATTCCTCTAGGCTCTGTATTTGTTCTTCCCTACCTTGAGCATGATCCTATGTCAGTCCCTTTTGTCCTGTGTCTGTCCTTCCTGACCCTGGAACTGTTTCTCCTGTTCTTTGGTCTATCTTATACCTGTTGTGTTTCTGCACTCTCTGGTTTTTACTCTACCTTTGAAAAAACAGTTCCAAAACCAACAGTTCCAAGGATCTCCAAGGCATAAGCTGATGGAAAGCAGTATAGAACTATTAAGGAGTAAAGAAGGTGTAGAGTACAGTTGATAAGAAATAGAACTGGGAAAAGGGGAAGAGTTGGGAAAGAGTGGACTTCAGAAAACCGAAAAGTCCAAGATTAAAACGTTGAATATAGTTTTAGAGCTTGGCAAGAGAATGGCATAAAAGAGGAATGTTTATTAGGAGCTTAATTCTGAGGTCCCCCCACTGTTCTTTTCAAAATGCTTTTAGGTTTTTCTGGAGGTCAAAATTCTAATCCTAAGAATGTTAAAAAAAAATTAAAAATGGTAAGAGGTCATAATTTTGTGCTCAGGGGGATGCAATCAAAGACATGCTACTAATAGATTAAAGAGAATATGTAGTAAAAAACACTTGGAAAAAAATCTTTATATTGTATATAGAAATTTGAAGTTGGATGGGGAAGGTGCTAACTAATTTTCCACCTCTAGCAGTGTTCTTCCTTCCAGACCATCTTTTAGTAGTGTGTAGTGACTGTGGATTCTTTTGGTGGGAGTCTTCACCTAGTTCAGGAGTATTTAAATATGGAAAGCAAATTTTCATGCTCTTTCAAATATCCTATTTTTCAGAGTATAGAAAATTGCACTTTTCAGAAGTATAGGAGATTGTATTGTGCACTGCGGGATGTGTGGGTGCAAGATTGAAGGGGAGGTAAGTGAGTGGTAGGGTAGGAAACATGACTTAATTGTATTTACAGCATTGCATGGATTATCACTGAATGATCAAGTTAATGAGTTTGGAGTCCTAAGAGCTCTCCTTCACTCATCTGCTCAACAAGTATTTATTGAACATTACACCAGGCATTCTTTTAGGGATAGAACAATGAAATAAGCAGAAATGATTTCTATGCTTTTTAAAGTTTACAGTTTATTAATTGAGAGAGCTAAGTAAAACAACAACAACAAAATAATATGATAAGGCCTCTGATTAGATATTGCAGAGTGCCATGAAAGTACAATACTTGGGAACATTTTATAATTTCAATATTGGTGAGGAAAGCTTGCTGGGGATAGTAGATGAGTGGGAGTTAGTTAGGGAAAGAGAGAAAATGGACTAAGACAAAGAAATATTTAATATGGATAAGAATTTCAGAAAATAGCATTTCCAAGAGCTGAAAGTTAGATTGGGGTGAGATAGTTGGTAATTTTACTTCAATTGTTAAAACATTAGAATTGCCTTGTAAAATATCATTATTTTTAGAAAATATATTTTTCATTATTAGAAATCTAATTTTTCTCGATTTTAATTTCAATCATCATGTTTATGTAGTTTACTTGTGACTTTAGAGATTCAATTCTACTGATGACATTAGAAACTTTAAAAAATTGATTTTCAATTTTTTAGTACTTAGTAAAATTATATTAATTATTTTTGTTTAATCAATAATGTGATTATGATTAAAATTTTTCATCTTAGGCAACGTCTATTACTTTTTGAAGTTATACTATTTAATGTAATTTCCCATGCTATTTTCTAGTCTACATGCACAATTTTATCTTTCTATCTAACTTAGCATTTGCTGCTTATTTATTTACCTAAACATATTTCTTAAAAACCTTATCCTCATACTGATTGCAGATAGATACTCTTTTTAAAACAATGTGGAGATTTTTCTTGTGATTTGATTTATATGTATCTTTTTGATTCCTGAGGAATTTTATTTTACCTAGTGTGAACTGTGATCTACCTATATTTTCCTATAATAAATAATACATTATTTCTAAGCTGTTCGTAAAATAATCTCATATTTTCCCTGATTTTGATTTTTCTAATTGCACATAGTATTACAAAACTATAGCCTATTATGAAGCTACATATTTTGCTCTTTGGGCATATTTAGTCTTTCTTCATGTCTTTCTCTGGTAGTGTCAGGGCACTGTAACCTTTAATTATCTTTCAGCTTTATTTATTAAATTTCAACATGGATTCTTTTTTTTTTTTGGTTCTCCATATGAAATCTACTATTACAACCTACTTTTTCCTCTTCACTTTATAGTAATGAAGTTTCCATTGTGTATATTTAAGATGTACAACATAATATTTTATTCTTATGTTTTAATTGAACACAATAATTGTACATATTTATGAGGTAAAATGTGATATTTTAATAAATGTATGCAATGTGTAATGATAAATAGGAAAATTAGGATATTTGCACTTTACATATTTAAAATTTATTTGTGTCGGTTACATTAAAATTCTGTCTTCTAGCTTTTTGAATAACAAATTATAGTCAACTATAGTCACTTTGCAGTGTTATAGAACACTAAAATGTATTCCTTCATTCTAGCTGTAATTTTATATCTGTAACCAACCTCTTCCTATCCTCCTCTTCCCTTGCCCTTCCCAGTTTCAAATAACCATCATTCCACTCTGTCTCTATTAGCTCTTTTGTAGCTGCCACATATGAGTGAGAACATGTATTTTTCTTTTAGTGCCTGTCTTATTTTACTTAACATAATGAATCCCAGGTTCCTTCATGTTGCCATGAATTATAGAATTCTATTGTTTTATTGCTGGATAGCATCTTATTGTATATTTTTACCATATTCTCTTATTTGCTTATTGTTAGACTTTTAAATTTATTCCACATTTTGTTTATTATGAATACTATTGCAATAATTGTGGGGATGCAAATGTCTCTTTGATATATTGACTTCCTTTCCTTTGGATAAATACCGAGCAGTGGAATTGCTGGATCACATGGTAGTTCTTTTTTTGAGAAACCTCCACACTGTCTTCCAAAATGGCCACAATAATTTATACTCCTACCAACAGTGAATAAAAGTTTCTCTTCCTCATAACATCACCAGCAGTTTTTATTTTTTGTCTTTTTGGAAATAGCCATTCTAACTGAGATGAGATGATATATGATTTTGACCTCCATTTCCCTGATGATTAGTGATGTTGAGCATTATTTATATGCTTGTTGGCTATTTTTTGTTGTTGTGGTTGAAAGGCAAAAGTACAATTATCTTCATTTGCACTTGACATAATCTTATATTTAGAAAATCATAACGAATTCACTAAAATTATTAGAACTAATAAACAATGTAATAAAGTAATAGGATACAAGACCAATATACAACAATCAATTTTATTTCTGAACACAAAAAATGAACGATCAAAAAATAACAGTAAAGAAACTGTTCTAGTTACAATAGTACCAAAAGCAAAATACTTAAGAATTTTTTTTTCAAAAAAGTATAAACTTGATCAATGAAAATTACAACACATAATTAGTATCATTCCTGAGCCTCCTTTCCCTGGCTTTGAGGACTTTACATTTCTAGAGGGAGGGAAAGGATTGCATTCTACGCTTTTTTATTATTATACGTGGGTTAAAGGTGAGGTTCATACATCCAAATGTGCATTACTGCCTCCATTTTTTAAGGATAGAAGACTAAGTCCTTTGAAGTTGATACTGAATTGGATCATTCTTATCATAACTAAATCAAAGTTGGGAAGACAGGGCAGATGTCTTCAGGGTAAATAACATTGCCTGGGAAATGTAATTTTCTAAAGTTTTGGTGGTTGAAACTGCCAATTTTCATCTGAAACAAGTTTTATCTGTAGCTGCTGAGATAACCTATTGCAACTCTAGAGCTAATTTTGCCCACCACTGTCACCTAGCAGCTGAAGCTTGCCAGCTTCTTTGGAGCTCTTCATCGTCCTTTTCTGGCCACACCCTTAGTCCTGCAGCTGGATCAGGGTAGTGGGCGCGGTGGCTGGGAAACAGCACTCGTGAGGTCCCTCCGAAGTTTGTGCTTCCAGGATATTCCCTCTGGGTCAAGGTCAACCCCTGAGTAGTTGATCCGCCAGTCACAGAGATCGGGTCTGTTGCTCCATGGTGTCCAAGTCGGAGCACTTTCCTGCCCCACCTTCAAGATGGTGACGGGGTGCCCCTCTCATCCTCTCTGGTGGAACTCTGCCTCTGGGCTCCCTTCGCAGCCCCTGCTGTCAGTGTCGGGCCAGGCGCTGAAGTGGTGAGGGAAAACCTGGATCCCGCAGTCTTTCCTGCTGCAGTGGTGAGGCAGATCCTGGAGCTGGTAGTCTCTCCCTGGCTCTTCTTCACCCGAAAGCTTGCCAGCTATCAAAGCTTTACTAATATCAACGAGTTTTTTCTCAGGACTACATGTAACATTTCTCTTTTTCATGAAACTCCAAGCTTCTCTTGGTTCTTTAAACATAATGAAGACCACCTGGTCTATATGTATGCCCCAACTTGCAATATTTTTTCCCAAATAAAGCATTATATTTAGAGATTTAGCTCTACATTTTTATTTTGACTTTTGCACACGTGGTGTCAAAAGTGGAATCTAAAGCTCAATCAACTGGTCCTTACAATTGTGGCGCAAGGAAAACACACTGGGTGCTTTGCACCCCTCTGCTTTTGCAGTTTGCTCTTTCTCTCCCCAGTGAGTCTCCCTTGGACAGAACTCCAAATTTGATTTGAGTTCTGTTTTATTTGGTATTTGGTTTGGGAGGGTACTTTCCTCCCTTTTATTTGAAGAAGGTTTTCCCCCTCCTGTTGGGGACTTCTTGGCTATTTGTATGTCTTCATTTGAGAAATGTCTATTCAGATGTTTTACCCACTTTTAAATGAGTTTTTTTTCTTTACTATTGAGTTATTTGAGTTCCTTGTCTATACTATTTCTTGTTAGATGAATAGTTTGCAAATACTTTCTCTCATTTTACATTTTGTCTGTTCACTCTATTGATTGCTTCCTTTGCTATGTAGAAGCTTTTTAGTTTAATATAGTACCATCTGTCTATTTGTTTTTGTTGCCTGTGTTTTTGTAGCCTTACCCATAAAATATTTGTCTAGATCAATATGCTAAAGCATTTTCCAGATGTTTTCTTCTAATAGTTTTTTAGTTTCAAGTCTTACATTTAAGTCTTTAATCCATTTTGAGTTGATTTTCATGTATGACCATATTATGAAAGATAATGGCAGATAGGAGTAAAGTTTCATTCTGTTTATGGATATCCAGTTTTTCCAGCGCCATTTATTGAAGAGGTGTTCTTTACCCAATGTATGTTCTTGATACCTTTGTCAAAAATCATTTGCCTATAAATACATGAATTTAATTCTGGGTTTTCTATTTTGTTCAATTTTTGTGTAGCTTTACAGGTGAAGCAGATTTCTTGTAGTCATCATGTAGTGGGTCGTTTTTAAAAATAAATTCATCAAGTCTACATTTGGGGAGATTCAGCATAAATTTGATCTTTGGAAGAGTACAGTCACATGGACTCTACGCAGCCCCCTATACTTGGTTAAGGACTTGTGAGGGCTAAAGGAGCTTTCCTGTAGCTAGAATTTCAGGTGTCTGTGATGGGACTACGGTCTGCTGAGGATCTCTCAATTACCTTTTCTCTCCAATAATGAGTCTCTCTTGTCTTTGAAGCTGGCTGCTTCCCTTTCCTTTTTAGGATGTCACCTTGAGTTTCCTGTGTCAGAGCATATTTGTCCCTTCCTTGCTGAATCACGGCATTCTCTGTTAGATTCTCTTTTCAATGGGTGGTTGTCCATTTGCTGTTTTGGTCCTTCTTTGTGGAGGAACTGAGTGTTGGGCAGCTCTAGTCAGACATCTTGATACATATTTATTCTTGAGTCATAATACATTAATTATGTATTTAATTAATTTTATGTATTTATATATTTAATAAATGTATTCAAATAAACCATACCATTTATCTTTAACACATAAAAGGCATAATTTCCTGTATTGTCATTTAAAACATTTTTCTTACTTATTTTAGCAGCTTTATTTTTAAAATATATAATCTGAAATTATGTTATTAGTTAAATATAAATACTAGATAGATGTTGATTAATGATGTATTATATATATAAAATAACTTGTCAGTAATTATTTTTAATATTTTAACAAAAACTTATTTTTAAAACAAGTAAGTTGCATATATGTGTAGTTAAATGTTAAATTCTATGGTGTATGTATTAAAGTTAAAAGAAAAAGTTCAAACTCCATACATATCACCCTTAGAATAGTTGATACATATTTTTCTAGGCTCTTAAATGCAAATACAAACATGAACGCCAAATCAATACTAACAAAAAATAGTAACACTGAGATAATTTGTGTCTTTTTACTTAACAAATAAATATATTTTGGCATCTCTTGATTTCCATACACATAATTTTATTTTATTCTTTTTAATGGCTACATACTCCATTATATGAATATACTTTGCATGCTAAAAGTGTTTCCCTATTAATATTTAAGTAGATGCCAACTTTTTCATTTTAATTTTCCATATTATAGTTTCCACTCAGATTTCCTATTTTAGATGTTGCAGCAGTGGCTATCTTTATGTCTTTTATTTGAATAACTGTATTTTTAGAAACATTTCTGTATTTGAAATTTCTGAGTCAATTAATATGTTCATTTTATGTTTTGGTATATATTCCTATAGTAGGCTTGGAGAATATATTATATACAGTAAATCCTTCTAAGTAGTTATAATAGTTTTTTTATTTGCTGAGACCCTTCACAGAATTGAATGTCATTAAAGATATCATTATTTTTTATGTCTTTGCTAATCTGGTAAATCATATACTTAATCTGTGTTTTATATGGATTTTAATTCTTTTAGAGATTGAGAATATTCTATACATTTATTAGAGATTAGAATTTATTTTTAAATAAATTGGTTGCTTGCGTCCATTGCCAATTTTTCTACTAAATCAAAGGACTTTGCTTTAGTAATCCATAAAAATACTTTAAGTAAATATTAATGGAATTACACATTTTCATTGGGTTACTCTTTAATTATGGTACTTTTTCATGAAATTTATTTTTTCATGCTTAATTATGTTCTCTATGTAATAGTCTGTTCTTTTCATTTCTATTTGACCTTATTTCTTTCCATAGATATGTAGGCACAGATGCAGTTGGGGATGTGGGATGTGGGGAAGGTAACCTACACAAAAGCTTGTGATACTGAAAAGGAAACCTTGAATCCTGTATCCTAAACCTTAGTATGACCTGTTCTATATAACGGCATCTATTGGTAATAAAATAAACCTTTCTTAGATTTTAGCATAGAGAAAATCCACTGCTGCAGATAGCCAGCCTTGCTATTTTGCCTTATCTGGAAGTGATAGACTTTTCACTTCTGTTTCTCTCCAGTTGGAATAGGCCCTATATTTCATCTTCCCTTTTCCAAGAACAATAATTCTCTACTTCCATGGTTAATTCAAATGGCAGGCAAACCACAGGAGTTACATCAGAAAATATTCTAAAATATTTTATTCATTGTAGGTTTATTATTTATGAATCTTTTCTTAATTTTTAATAACTCATGGAAAATTAATGCATTTGACTTAGGAGACCTGTATAGAACTGTTGGTGATAGTTAATGGTATGTAAGATAAAGTGGCCATTGTAAAAGTAGTAATAAATAGATGTAACAGAGAGATACTTAGAAATTGAAAATTGTAATAAATATTATTTAGAATATGGGGCTGATGGTTGTGTGTGAGGGAGATATAATTAAGGTAGTTTTAAGGTTTCTAGAGTGAGAAGCTGATTTTGTTATAACACTGCCAATTTCTGAGATGGAAAAATGATAGAGAAGCAGGATTGGGGCAATAGAAAGACAAATGGAATAGTTTGAAACATGCTGAGTTGGATGCACTTGAAAGATTCTTAAGTGAGGAAGAGCAGTGTAGGATTACTAATCCCAAAACTGAGGAGAGAGGAATATTTTTAAAATCATAAACAAAATCATAAACTTCAGAGTCTTCATCATAAAGGTCACAGTTAAAGCTTTGGCATTTGTGGAGACCTTCTAGGTAGAGTTTTCCCACCAAGAGAGCAGCAGGCATGGAAACATGAATTGAGCACTTCAGAATTCCAACTCTCAAGGGACAAATAGAAAAAAAGAATGACTACAGAGGTTGGAAAAATAGTTGTCTATCAGGTCATGAAATAGAAGAGCTCGGGGAGAAAGGTTCAACTGTTTCAATGGCATCTCATAAAAATGAGTCATCAAATGGACTAGTCATAGGTAATAATGCCATTGTATAATGTGGCCAGACTAGGCTCCCTCTCTTGGAATTTGTCTTCTTTGAGGGTTGGGAGGAGAGCTCTATCTTCTTTTCATGAGACAAATATGGGATAGTATATTATTAGGTACTTCTCTTCTTAAAAACGCATTCAATTTAGGAATGTCTTCATGGGCAGAAGACCACCTAATCCTTAAATTTTATGGAGGAGTGTTCTTTGCCCGCCTCTTTATGTTGGTGAATTTTTCTATAACAGTAATGACAACCAAGGCAGAATGTTTTAGTGTGGGGAAAAGCAAGGAAGAAAAGAGACTGCATGGTCTGCTCAGGTTTTTAGACACGTGCCTGCCTTTGTTAAGCCCTTTATGATCTTATACATTTGTTATTCCAGTTCCCCAGGTCTGGTATTTTACGTTAAATTTTACTTAAAATCTCTGACTAGTAATTTAGTGTTTCTCTGTCTAATGCTATTTTATGCATAAACTTTCTTAGAAAACTTCCTGGGTTGCTGATAGAAAGGCAGAGCTGGATTCAGCTATATGTCTAGCATTTCTGGATAAATATTATTTCAATACCACTTCTATTATGTCTTAAAATTGTGACAAAAAGTTGGCATCTTTTTATTAGTAAAAGGAGAAAGAGAGAGAGAGAAAATTTTGTAATTTCCTAGAGCTGAAAGTGAGGGGATGATATTGGAGAAGATTCAGAGACAGATGCTCGTAGATCATTGTAACAATCAGTCATAAAAGTTTTTTTTATTTTCAGTTTAAAAGACACATCCAATCTATAACTGTAATGGCCATACTCAACTTGAGCAGCCTCAACCCAGGACCACTCATCTTACTGGGAATCCCAGGACTGGAGCAGTTCCACATCTGGAATCCCGTTCTTTGTCATCTACTTTGTGGCCCTTGCAGACAATAGTGTCCTTCTTTACCTCATTGCTATGGAATGCAGCCTCCATGAGCCCATGTACTTTTTTCTCTTTATGCTGGCAGCTACAGATCTCATCCTGTCTCATACATGTTTATCCAAAACTTTCAGCATCTTCTGCATGGGTCCTCAGGAAATCACCTTTCCTGGATGTCTTACTCAGATATTTTTTCTTCACTATGGTTTGCCATGGATTCTGCCATCCTATCCTGCTGGCCATGGCCTTTGATCGCTATGTTGCTATTTGCTTCCCCCTAAGATATACTACTATCCTCACCCATCAAATTATTACTAATATTGTGACAGGTATTATCAGCAGGAGCTTTTGTATAATCTTCCCATGTGTGTTCCTATTAAAGCGACTGCCTTTCTGCCAAACACTCATTATTCCCCACAAATACTGTGAGCACATGGGCATTGCCTGGCTTGCCTGTGGAGACATCTCCATCAGTATCTGATATGACTTTGCTGTGCCTGTAATGACTGTCATGTCAGACCTGATTCTCCTACACCCTCATTTTTTGTGCTTTCACCTGCCAGAAAGCCCATGTGGTTCCCATGTTTGTATCATTCTTATATTCTATCTTATATTCTTATATTCTATACACCAGCTGTGTTCTCTGTCTTCACCCACCGTTTTGGTCACAATATTCCTCATTTCTTCCACATACTGTTTGCCAGCCTCTATGTAGCCATTTCACCTGCACTCAATCCAATCATCTATGGGGTGAAGACCAAGCAGATTTGGGTCAAAATCCTCTGCCTTTTCTTCCCTAAAGTGAACCAATGATATGAGGCTATGACCTTGTGAAAGAAAACAGGTAATTGTATTTATTTTGGAGTACTTATTTTTTAACAGTGGGAATCCTTAAAATGCTGAATTAAATTTATATAAAATCCTAGAAATCCACTACATGTTATAGGAAGCAGTGAGACAAGTTAAGCAGGTAGATGTCAAGAGAAGCTAAATAAAATTTGAAGAAGACATGTTTACATGAAAAGGATAAGTAATAGGGAAGTTTCTATCTCATTTTGAGATAAGATTTCCAAGACTTGTAGAATAGCATGTTGATCATATATAACAGATTATTTTATAAACAGGTTATAAAAAATGAGTAAAGTCTTCACTACATGGGATACAGAAACTTTCTACATCAGAGTTGGTAAAGATAAAAGTACTTTGGAGGATTACCCCCTTTTAAGAATCCTCCAGGAAGATTAGCTATCCAAGAAAGTGGTTCTCAAACTTTAGTGGACATCACAATCACCTGGGGTACTTGGAAAAAAATGCAAAGCCCATTTTATATTTTACTTTACTGGAACTATGCATTCTTTAATAGTTCTTTAGGTGAATTAGATATCTTAGAAATCTTGATTCCTTCTAGATCAAAAATGTTCTGATCCTTTGAAAAGCCCATAGACCTCGCTCTTATAGTATCTTGGGGGGTCTAAAAGTAACATATGCTCTCTTTTATACTCTTTTATGCTTCTTGAATTAATATCACCCTAAAACATTCAAAATTTATATCTCATATCATTAAAATATATTATCAATGATCTCTACTTGTTGAAGTTTTCTTCTCAGTCTGAGTCTTTCTTTCTTTTTTTTAAGATTTTGTCTTCCAAAAAAATCTCCTGTCATGATGATTTTGGTAATTTTAGTGTTCATATAAATGACCCTTTAGTAACCTGATGTGGCAGAATATATTTTCCAAAGATGGTCACAACAATATTTTTCATTTTCCGCGGTTTTCTGCAGCGTGAACTTTTTGCCATTTCCACATCAACAAAGTTTAATCCCCTTTCTCTTGAATCTGGGTTGGACTTAGGGATTCCTTGACAAATATCATTCAATGGAAGTGACATTCTGGAGCTTTTGCACTTAGGTCATAAAAGTCTTTGCAGTTTCCACCTGGGTATCTTGAAATGCTTGATCTTAGTAGGCTCTCTTTGGAACCCAACTACTATCCTGTGAGCATCACAAGACATAAGGGGAAACTATGTTTCAATATTCTTTGGGTGGTTACGGTGGTGATCCTAGCTAACTGCTAAAAACTCTCAGCTACATCAGTGAGCCATCTTGGACGTCTAGTCCCATTGAGACTTCAGACATCTGCAGCATTAATATGGAAGACAGAAAATATATCAAATGAACTGATGCATTTAACCAAGGTGATCTTTAAAGCAAAGTATTGAAAGTACCAACATTATTTTTATGCTACATAGGACAAGGTACATAAAAAGATATGAGGTAAAAATGAAATTGTTTAGTGTTCAGGCAGAAATTAGAGTGGTCATGGCTCGCTGAGTTCAAATTTAAAAAAATTGACTCCTCCCATCCTCAGTCTCTCCAAATAACAAAAGACTCTCAAAGTAAAACGATGGTTTCAAGGTGTGGTATCATCTCCAGATGAGGCTGCACGATTTTTTTTTTTTTTTTGCTAAGAATAGAGAAACATTTAAAGGTGCACTTTATAAACCTTTCAATTAGACAAGAATGCTTCTAAGAATCTTTAGAATATTTTTACAGAACACTGTAACTCTCAGCCATAATCAGAAAGGGAAAAATCTGAAATACATTTGTGAATGTGACCTTTGTTTAATGGAGTAAACTCTAAAATTTTCATAAAGAACTCAAAGTTTTTAAGAAAAGTGTACAGATGTATGCACCATCAGCTTGGACTAAAAGCAACACAGTCACTGCAAAACAAAAAGAGGTTTTTCAGTTTTCAACTTTCTTAGGCAGGAAGCAGACTGAGACAGTTACTCAGCTATAAATATAGGTCATTTTTTGTTAACAAACAAACAATTTTAACAGAATATAGAGTCGGTTGCCCACAAGTTGTAGACAAACCATGAAGAATCATTCTCAGGGAGCAGGATTAGGTCTTTATTAAGAAACTGATGATATATTTCTGGCTGGACTTTAGAATTATAATAGACAAGTAACTGTTATATGCCTTTTTCACTATTTTACATATGAGTATTTATTATAGTTATGCTATCTCTGTATCATTATTACATGTTGGTTGTGTAGGAGGTAGATAAATCACTTACTTCATAAGAAAAACTGCACTCAAGAAGCTATATAGAAGAAACTGAACCTAAGGAATTTTATTCACACTGTCCTGATTTAGAAGCTGAACTTTGAACTAATCCCATAATGGGAATAAGACTCTGGGGACTTCAAGAAGAGGTGAATGTATTTTGGGTGTAAAAGGAAATCTGTATGCCAGAGGGTGGACTATTGCAGGTCTTATTTTCCAATGATATCAAAACAATGTCTTGCATTCTGTCTACTTTTCTGCTACCCCTGCAAGAGGTACAATCTAATTCCTCCCCCCTTTCTGGGGGGCTGACTTTAGCAACGGTTTTTGAAACAACAGGCATGACTTTACAGAATATTTAGGCCGGTTTTATAAGAAGCCTTGCAACTTCATCACTGGCATCTTTGAACATTTGCTTTTTGCACACTCTGCTGGGGTAATCCTAAACCACGTGGAGAGGTCATATGGTCAACAGTCCTGACTGAGCTCCTACTTTACAACCAGTATCAGCTGTACCAATTCTAGTCAAGCCTAGTGATGATCTCAGCAGCATAAAAAATCTGACTGTAGCTGCATGAGAGAGATAACCCAAGTGAGAAATGCCAAGCTGATTCCAGTAAATGTTCAGAATCATAAGAGATAATAAGTTATTTTAAAATTACTATGTTTTGGGGTAGTTTGTTCCTCAATGATAGATAATTGGAATAATTTGACTCCCAGTACTCTGATCTTTCTTTCAAAGATCTTGACTGCCCGACCTCCGCTTCTTAATAACTTGGAAACGACTTAGAATTTGCATTTACACAAATATATGCAAATTATTAATAAGCTAAATTTCATCACCTCCTATTTTTCTGCTCACTTTCTCCTGAATCTCAATTCAACAATCTTTCAACTTCAAGATATTGATAATATATGAATTTTACAGCTTGTTCACACTTCTTCACTTCTTAATTTTCCTCCTTACCATCATTAATTGTAATTGAGGAGCTGGCTTTAGCAATGGTTTTTGAAACAACAGATATGACATTACAGAATATTTAGGCAAGTTTATAAGACACCTTACAACTTCATCAATTCTTAGAATATTCCTTAATAAAAATATTCTTTCTCTCTCTCATTGTCCTTCTTTTTTCTTTTTTCCTTCTCTCCTTAACACACAAAAACACTTTGTTGTGCTTTTTCATCTTTACAACAACTCTATCTAAATCTAACTCTTCATCTACTTTGTGCCTGCAGCAATGGGCTCAGCAATTCTTTTCTTATTCTTGAATTAACAATTTTCACTCTCTGTTGGATCTTTTTTCATTATTACATGCACTTGATAATATTTGTCTGACTTTAAAATTATTTCTTGACTTTAATTTCCTTCCAGCTCTCACCCCCAATTATCTGCTCTTTTTTTTTTTTTTTGCAGTATAATTTTCTGAAAGTGTTACCTGTATTTACTGCTTATAGTTCTTCTCTCCTATTTTTTAAAACTCAGTCCTACCCAAATTTCATATTATTTTTGCAAAACTCTTTTCATATCAAGGTCAATTATGACTGCAATTGCTAAAAGCAGTAGTCTCAGTCCTCTTATTCTTTATCTATCTGTATTATTTTATATACTTTAACAATTTTTATATATAATTCTTCCTTTTAAAATTACTTTCTTCACTGGACCTTAATGATTTGTCCTCTATCGAATAACTATTCCTATATTTCTCCCTTACTGGTTCTTTCTCATCGTATAACACCTTAGTATTCGGGTTTAGTCTTTAGAGCTCTTATATGAATTCTCTTATATGCATTTATTTTCTTTTTACCTCATTTAGCCTCATTTAAATATTGTCATTATTGTGATGATTAGCAAATATATATTTCCAGCATGGACATTTTCTCTGAAATTCTGTCTTGTATATCAGCAACTGCCAATGTGCTATTTCCCCAGTGGATTATGGTATCTTCACACTGTACCATAATTAGCAGTAACTTTGATTGAATAGCTTATCATTTGTTATAATTAGATGAAGAAGAAAAGTCAATGCTTACTCTAATAAACATATAAAAATGTTAAAAGGAAATAAAGAACTAAGATCAAGTTCTACCTGGAAGAATTCAGATTAAACACAGCAAGTATTTTCATGAAAATAGGCAATGAGTGGTATTGGATTAGGCAACAAAAAAGCAGGTGTGCAGATTCCAACCAAAACTATATCAATTTCCACTTTATTCTCCTTTCACATTTCCTCCCTTCTCTCTTCTCCCCAACGGTCTGGCATAACTTGGCTACATATTTTGTGTAAAGGCTGGGCAGTTATTAACCCTTTTAGTGAAGAACCATGGTGACTTCTTCTTCTGTCTTAAAACAAACTGTTCAGCCTTGAAAAGAAGACCCTGACATGATGGTATGTCTCCCCAGAGAACTTACTTGCAAATTCACCTCTACTTTTAGCAACTGGGAGCTCTGAGCCATACCACAGCCACTCTGGACCAAAAAAGCTTTCATAGGGTGAGGATAAATAGGACCAGATCTCAGATCCAAAAACTATGATGTTATACTGATACAAGTCATCCATTACTGCTGACCGTTGAGGTTGGGTGAATGTTAAATGGACGAAGTGGGCAGAAAATAAAGCTGAGAACAGTTCTGTAAAGCCAGGAATGGAGATATAGGAACACAGAGAGAGATGATAATCTTACAGACATATTGATGTCCTTGGCTACTCTGGAAGTCATCTCAGTATGGACACTGACTCCATTATAAAAACTATAGTTCCTTGAATCCTACAGGTGTTTGAGTAGCCTTAATGCATACCAAAAACTAGTATCATCTGTAAATGTCCTTTGTTTTGCACCTGAATCCTTCCTGTTGCTGTTAGAGATTTTAATCTTTTGCTGTTTACCTTATGGGCTCAAGGCAAGAGAGTCAGATGAATCTTTAGGAGCAATCTTTTTTTTTTTTTGAGTTGGAGTCTCACTCTGTCGCCCAGACTGGAGTGCAGTGGCCACTCCCGGCCACCGCAGCCTCGACCTGCTGGGCTCCGGCGATCCTTCCGCCTCAGCCTTCCAAGTAGCCGGAATTACAGGCATGCGCTACCACGCCCAGCTGATTTTTTGATTTATTGTAGAGATGAGGTCTCGCTGCCCAGGCGGGTCTCGAACCCTCAGGCTCAGGCAATCCACTCACCTCAGCCTCCCAAAGGCGCGGGATTACAGGCTGAGCCACCGAGCCCGGTTTAGGAGCAATCTTTATAAAGCTATGATGAGACCAGAATTTATTTTTCTCTTATTAAAATAAATTTTATTGTATATATTTCAGGTATACAACATGATGCTATGAGATATACAAATAATAAAACGGATACTATAGTGAATCACAGTGGTTTCACAGTAATCTCACTTGTATTTGTTAAGCCAGACAGGCAGAAGTGAAGCTATAAATATTTGTTGGTAACTTTGTTCTTGAGTACCTAGGAGCCTCATATTGCCCCCAGAAAGTCTAGATGAGTCTATAAACTCACTGGATTTCTTGACTTTCCATTGGCTAAGCACAGCTGATACCCCTCAAATCCAATTTGTTGTATGTAAATAATTCTGGAATTTTGTGTACAGCAAATTCAACTGTCCACTAAGCTGGAAATCCTTGCTATAGCATCCACAGGTCTGTTTTTATCCAGTGTAAAATTGGTCCTCTCTAAACATCTTAACAGAAGTTCTTTCTTTAATAGAAATAAGAGATGCATGTCATTATCCTTACTATGCTCTTAGTGACAGCATAGAACATGTTTGCTTCTTTTGTGTTAAAAAACCTCCAATGTCACAATAGTTCATTGATTTCCTGAGGAAATTAATGAGGGACTTCAATACAGTAACATGTTGATGGCATTCGCATTATTGAGGAGCCATGCTATTTCATGTATTACAAGAATTCACCTAACCCAGCTAACTGAGGATCAGTTTTGGATCTTTGAAGAGAATGTTTGATTTAGAAGAGGATAAAATCACAATGTCCTCACCCGTGGATTGAAAACCTCAGAAAAACCAATATGTTTTTCAACTTGAGGAACTAAATGAAGTTTCCTCGTTTGAAAGTGAATACATACAGCAATGGACTCAGAGACTTTAAAATCCTAAGAAATAACAGTGAGTATTATAGCTAGTGCTTATTAAGTTACAGGGACTATACCATGTGGTCCATATGGTTTTTCTCTATTAAGTCTCTACAAAATCTTATGAAGCATTATTATCTGAATTTTATAGTAGAAATAAGAAAATTTCTCAAGGTAATACAAGTGGTGAGTTAATGCAGTAAAGCAATATTTTAAACTCAGGCAGACTGAACCTAGGTTCTGACATTTTTTATTTTTCATACTAGACCACAGAAAAAAGCTTCAGGAGGTTAACAAGACTAGGAGTCAAGTCCTACAAGAGATGTTTGAAGCATTTGAGGAAGACTTGGATTTAGAAATTAAATGTTATTTCCTTTGGGAAATCTGTCATGAGTAGGAACTGAATCATGTGACTTTCTTACATAGTATACAGCAAAGCAACATTTTATGCACATATTGGAGATTATTTAATTAATTATATCTTTTTATTAGACTATAAGCTTAATATATTATCAGGCATACATGCTCTTGCTCTTCTATTTACTTCTGACACATAGAAGAATAACTAGTACAAAATAAACTGTCAATAAGTATTTTTGACAAATAAATGAAATAAAAGAATAGCCTAGAAAGAATATATAAAATTGGAAGTCTAACACATTGAAGAAAAATTATAGTGTCTAACATGGGTTGTGGTTGTAGACATTATCTCAGTGAAAACAGAAAAGTTCTCAGACTTACATAATTCTCAACTAAAGTTAAGAATGGCTACCTCAAGAAAGAATTTTTTTTTTTTTGTCAATTGAGAGGTATAATCAACTGCCATGTGATTACATTTCAAGATGCAACATCTGGGAGGTAAGTAAAATATAATTATTAAACTATATATGTTTGTAATTTATTTTCCAACTGGATGACAAGATTATATTCCATTAATTTATCTAGTATTTAATAATCTCAGGCATTATTGGGAGAGAATCCAAAAACATTTAAATTTTTGAATTTGAAGGATATTTAAAGTTATGTAAAATTGGCAGTAAACTCTTGTTAAAATTTTAAAATGCAAACAAATAATTACTTTATAAGCAATTAAAACTTGTAATAACATTGCTACCTATTCAATTTATAATGACCACTAATATAAAGTTAGTGTAATCTTGTAGCAGTATGTAAGAAATGCATATTCAATTACTAACAGACAAAATTCACCAACATTATTAGTTGCTTTTTAATAATGCAGTTTCAGGTGAACAGGAAATTAATAAAAGACTTTATAAATATAGAACTCTTTAATCCTATTTTAGCTTCTTCCACATTCTAAAATTTTTTTAGATAACAATGACTGGATGAAATTAACATTAATATCCCTTCTAGAAACAAGACTCTTTGACCCCCAAAGATTGGACTTCAACAAGATAAAAATTATAATTCTGACCTCACTTACAAGGACCTCCCAGAACAAGATGACTCCAGAATTTTCTTTTTCTCATTTTTCTTTTTATTGGCATAACTTCAACCCACAGAGCAGGCACTGTGAGAACCTTTCCCTGATTTAACTCATCTGTAAGCTCTCAGTATCTCATTTTCATTTTCCCTTCCTTTGGTATGCTTCATCTTGGATATTTTCTGGACCATACCACTATGTGGTATCTGGACTAACTGGCCCTAAAGTATCATTACTATCATTGCTCTAAAGTATTACTATCATTGCTCTAAAGTATTAAATTTTAAAGCTACCAATGCAGAGTAAGGCAGATATGTTTTATAATCAAATTGGTCCATATTGTTAATCAAGAAAACAGGTGGAAATTTACTATATAGATTAGGTTATAAATGTATTAAGAGGAGGTGATAAGAAGCACCTCTTGGAACACATAGAGTGCAAAGAACATGGTAGGAATCATGAAACTAGCAACGGAAGACCTTGTCTGATTTATAAGGAAGACTCTCAAAAAGAAATACTGTTTTTAAACCATGGCTACTTACCTAAGTCTGTTAAAAAATTCAATTCCTGCATTCAATCTTTTATTAATTACTCATTAAGCATTATTTGTCAGCCTAATGCATGTAAGGCATAGATGCCAAATATAGAGAACAAAAAATAAGATTCAGAAATTTCACAGTGTAATGGGAAGAAAGACATACATATAATTATTAAATAATTTTATATTTCTAAAGGGAAGCATGTTTAAGTTGTATGGTTCTCACTCCACAGGAGAAGGCATTATAGAAGGACTTCCTAGAAGGTATATTGAATGGGTTGGTTTTTGAAGGACTGTTAGGAGCTTGCTAGGTGACCAAATGGAAGCAGCAATTCTGTGCAGAAAAAGCACCAAAAAAAGAAAAAATAGGCCAGTGTGAGAAAGTATGTTTTTACATATTTCACAGTACTTACATATGGTTGGAATATGAAGTGTGTGGTAAGATGTGATGGTAAATAATGCTAGATAGGTAAGCAAGATCAGGAAGAGCTTTTCATGCCATTGTATCAAGACTCCAGCAAGAGTCAGATTACATGCTCAAATTAGATAATTTGAGGGGAATGTATTATGGAAACTATTTGCAAAGTTGTGAGTGTGTGTAGAGAAATCACAAGTGCTTGTACGATCCCTGGGTAAGTGACAACAGGTACGGTTGCAACCCTTGAACATTAATCACAGTACTACAAGAGAGAGATATGCAGTAGCAGGACACTGCCAGGGAAGGAAGGGAGTGGGGGCACATAACATCACTAAGGGTTCCTGATGCTAAACGAGGGGAAGTAAGGATCAGTGGGAGGCTCAACCCACCTGTACGTAGGTCACTTATGTACCAAATCCTGACTTTTACCCAACATTTTAAATTAAAATAAAGAGGGAGAAAAAATCCTTGGACTAAAGGGACAACAGAAATGTAGCCATGGAAAGTAGAGCCAGAGAAGGCTATTTGGATAGGGATGTGGTGAGCTTGCAATAACCCTGTTGGGAGAGTAGTACTGAAGAAATAAACACCTGACTTTCCTCTTCTTCCTAATTCCAGTCTTCTGTTGGTGTTTCCTATGGCCAAATCTAACCAGAAGTGAGAGGTGGAGGAAGTCTGTTGATGTAGTCCACAGAGGTCAGTGTCTCAGGACCCAGAACATGATAGAAGATGGCAAAGGGTAGAACAGAGGAGGTTAATAGAAGATATTCTGCACAGAACACAGAGACATTATATTTTTACATTACAGTGTATTCTATTCACATATTAGAATATCAAAGCCACAAGGAAGAGATTTTAATAGAAGATGCAAGTCCTGGAAGTGAATCTATTAGTTACAAAAATATTTTAGTAACACAGACAAGAAGTGAGGAAGGCAAAAATTTGAATAGAATTGGTGAGAATGAAGAAAGGCAAAAGGTTTAATGAATATTTAGAAGTAATAAATGACATCTAGGATGATATCATTTCTTTTCTACCACTTTAAGGAAGATAAAGTCTTCAATTCTCTGCATCATTATGCTCTCTGCACCTGTCTCCATTGACACTGCCCCCCCATCCTTCCATGTTTATTCTGCTTGGAATTCCTGGGATGCAAGACCAGCACATTTGGATTGCCATCCCCTTCTGCTCTATGTATATCGTTGCTCTGGTGGGCAGTGGAACTATCCTCTACATCATCATGACAGACAAAGCTCTGCATAAGCCAATGTACCTTTTCCTGTGCTTACTCTCTGTCACTGACCTGGTACTCTGTTCAACTACATTGCCCCAAATGCTAACAGTCTTCTGGCCGAGGTCTCACATAATTTCTTATCATGGCTGTCTTACTCAGATGTTTTTTGTTCATGCTGTCTTTGCCACAGAGTCAGCTATTCTGCTGGCCATGGCTTTTGACTGCTATGTGACTATCTGCTGTCCTCTTCATTACACATCCATCCTCAGTGGGAAAATTGGACTGACCTGTGTGATTCGTGGTCTTTTCTTTGTTTTCCCCTTTGTCATCCTCATTGAACGCTTACCCTTCTGTGGACATCACATAATCCCTCACATTTACTGTGAGCACATGGGCATAGCCAAGCTGGCTTGTGCTAGCATCAAGCCCAGTAGTATTTATGGTCTCATGGTGACAATTTCAATCACTGGCATGGTTGTGGTCCTCATTGCCACTTCCTACTTTCTGATCCTGCAGGCTGTGTTGTGCCTTTCTTCCAAAGATGCCCAGTTTTGTGCATTTAGCACTTGTGGAACCCACATTTGTGTGATTCTTGCTTTCTACATCCCTGCCTGCTTTTCCTTTTTTACCCACCACTTTGGCCACCAAGTACCTCCTCAAGTCCACATTATACCTGCAAATCTCTATCTCCTCGTGCCTCCTATTCTTAACCCCTTAGACTATGGCATCAACACCAAACAGATCCACCTTCGAATATTTGACTTTTTTGGAGGGAGGGAGTAACTATATTCTTTGTATACCCAGGGGACTAATGGGAAAAGTTATTGTCCATTTTTTACCTTCTCCAGTACTACTTATCTTTGGATTAGAAGTTACTGCTTCCGTTAATTCTAGCAAGACAGTATCATGTATTATCTGAGAGTTTTAGAAGTATTTAGAACAATCCATCTATACCTACTAAATCTACAGAATATCAATTTTTCTGCAACATTATTCTGTGGCCTGTTAATGAGACTATAGGTCTTGAATATTCCTAGGGAAAGGTCAGGAGACAAGTAGTAAAATTGAAAGTGAGAGCCAAGGAGAGTTCTTCTCTCTTCATACAGAAATCCCATGTGCTACAGGTAGAGTTAAGAAACTGAGAACACCCACACCTCTTAATTTGTTAAATATTGACAGCACTTTCCAGGAGAGTCTTCAGTGAGAGTACTGGCCTAGGCCAGACATGGCTGTGAGAACCTAAGATCCACTTGATCTGGGATTAGGTTTAAAATAGACAAGGATGACTGCAAGGTGAGAGGTCTCAACATAATTTCATGGGAAATCCACAGCATACTCAAGGAAGTACTTCAAAAGATGTCACTTTGTAGACGGTATACTTATCTCATGACTGACGACATTTTCATTTGTCCTGATATTCTAAGAGTGATCTATCACAGAAACAAAGAACTGAGTATCACATGTTCTCACTCATAATTGGACCTTGAACAATTATCATAATACTATAAGAAAAGGATTTTCAGTAGTGGGTGGGAGGGGGAACGGAATTGGCAGTAATGGATTCTGCCAGGGGAGGAGGGCACACCTCATCAACAAGGGTACCTGCATAATGAATATTTGTATACTTAACCCTGAATTGTACCCCACATCTTTAAAATAAAAAATATTTTAAAAGCTCAACTGAAGTACTTATTTTTTTTTTTTTTTTTTTGAGGAGGAGTCTCACTCTGTCGCCCAGACTGGAGTGCAGTGGCCGCTCCCGGCCACCACAGCCTCGACCTGCTAGGCTCCAGCAATCCTTCCACCTCAGCCTTCCAAGTAGCTGGAACTATTTTTTGATTTATTGTAGAGATGAGGTCTTGTCTGCCCAGGCGGGTCTCGAACCTGCGGACTCAGGCAATCCACTCACCTCAGCCTCCCGAGGGCGCAGGATTACAGGCTGAGCCACCGAGCCCGGCTTGAAGTACTTATTTTTATTATTCATTTGAGTCTAGGCCTTCATTATATCGGGCTGAGGCAAAAATTTGCAACCTGTCCATAACTTGAGAGAATATTTTTATTCCTATGGTAAATAACTTGTAATTCCCATGTTAAATAACTAAGCCATTTCTACGGAGAAATTTTATCAAAACTTAATTGTAAGAAGTTGCTTACTATTTGTTGGAGAAAGAAAAATCAAACAACTGTGGAGATTATATCCTTTGTTGAAAAGTAATACAACCCACTAACCTAAAACCACAAGGAGTATATTTATATTCGAAAAGTTATGTTTAGTAATCCTGCTGCAACAAGGGAGAAACATTCCAGAAGAACCACTGGGCAGCTCAAAGAATTGGGAAATAATTCTTATATCAACTTGTGCTTGATGCTTTTTAGGTAGGATCTTGGGAATTTGAGAGAATTCTAGAAAGGATGTGGCCAAGAAATATGGGTAATTTGGGACTGTATTTTAATATATACTTATTTTTTAATCTAAAAATATGAAAACAATAATGGGTTAGAATTAACACTGGTAAAAAAGAAGCATTGCTCATGTTAGCCAGAAGAGTAATTCTGATTGGTCTTCTCTCTCTGTGTTATTCCAGACCTTGTCACAGAATAGCCTGTCTGTGTATTGTTAATGGTCTTTACATTTTGTTTCTGCTCAACAAGAAACAGTCTGTATTAACTGTTGGCATGATTCTTTTTAATCTCTCAGTATCCTTTTTTGACCAAGAGTAGATGAGATCAATCTTTAAAACATTAATTTGTACATTCCAGTTAACCACTGTCAGAATTTTATTGATCAGAATGTTGTTCAGAAAACAGCTTATAGTTAGTCCTGCATGTTTCTTTTGCTAAAGAATAATTGGTTGAGTCATTTGACATGGCAATGGCTACACAGTAGTATTAAAGACTTCAGACAAGGTGCATTGAATGAATGCAATATAGACATTTACCATCAAGTCAATGATTATCAGTCTATGTAATAGGATGTGGAACCAGATACCTACATCACCAAACTCAGACCACGTATAAACATGACAAAAATTCATTTTAGTATATATATTTAGATCCAGGAGAACTTTTGTTAGTCTAACCACACGGTTTCCTCTCAAGCATGGTATTTGCATGGGTGCAATAGAAAGTCTTAAATGTAGCAAAAATGTCTCCTTGGTTAGCTAAGAGGAAAATGCTTAGTTACATTTTTCCTTTTGTGATAGGAGCAGCTTAAGACACTGGACAGAAAGGAGTCAGTTATCTCTTCTGGGAGCTTCCTGAGTAACTCGTACTTATTCATTTTGGAAGTTTGTCTAAGTGTCCTTCTCAGGAAAATATTGTTTTAAATATCTAAAAGTCTCTAGCAATTACTCCATTGCTACAAGATAGATTTGTGTGTGTCAGTTAGGCAAAATTCCCCCTGTAGAAGACAAGTATCACTTATCACCACAGGAGTGGGGCAAGTTTTTATTTTTCATAGGGAACACATTATCTTTGGAATGAAGTAATACCTGTGAAACAGAATGAAGAACATACAAAGATACTACTGTAATAAAAATTGGCCCAATATGTGTCACCACGCCTACTGATCTTAGATATACTGCAAATGATGTAATGAATTTAGCTCAGGTATTGTGTTGACTCTAGGTCAGGGTTCTATATTAAAAACATTCAAGACTGAAGTTAACAGTGTGAAGACAATGTGATATCAGAAGAGAATTGGGGAAGAAAAGTTATCTTCTCAAATGTTTAAAAGAAGTGTTAATACATTTATTAATTGGGGCAGTGTAGGGATGACCAATCCAGCAATTGGTTGGATTCAGAGGAGTCGCTGTGGTCACACGCACACACGTTTCATTTTACTTTAAATATTGAAAAAACACTCTATGAGATTATACGTACAAACATATATGAGGGGGCTTCAAAATGTTCATGGGAAAATTGAATTAAAAGATAAAGTAAAAATTACAAACTTTATTTCTCAACATAAGCTTGATCAAGTTCCAGATATTTTTCATAGGTGATGATACTAGCTGTTTAGTACATCTCTTAAGAACTGAGGGTCCTGAAAATTTGACCATGTCATTGTAGTTTTTGTTATATATTACTAACCGAAGATAAATGGATGCCCTTTGAAGACTTTTTCAGATTAGAAAACAAAACTCAGAAGCAGTCAAATCAGTACTGTAAAGTAGATACCTAATGATTTCGCATCAAAGCTTTAGCAAAATTGCCTTGTTTGATGAGAGGAATGAACAGGATCATTTTCATGGTGAAAAATGACTCTTTTTAAATTAATTTTGAAAATGTATAGTACAATTCAGGATTAGACATACAAGTGGTCAGTGTACAGGTAAAGTTTGGACTTCTCTTTGGTCCTCACTTTGCTGGTTTGGGATCAGATACCCTTACTGATGTTATGTGCCCTCTCTCCTGGCAGTTTCTGGCTACTGCCAATCAGGACTCTTCCTAGGCATTTTTCTGCTAATGCTTTTAATTTTATTCTAAAAAAGACTGGAATTTAATACATCATTTGAACAGGCTAAATTATATTGACAAAATACCACATGGCGAATAGGATCATTTAATTTCCAGCACACAGAAGACACATAACATCTGTATGAAAACATGAACACAGAGTGGGCTGCTATTTTGACCTTCCGTGTTCATTTTCAACAGCAGCCTGGGAAATTTCTGCTGTTATTTGGAATTTGAAGTAGTGGTAAAGTTGTAGTCAGATGTGATGGATTTTGCACCCAATTTGCTTAAAGTTTGTGGTTCATTAACCCAACATTTTGAATTTTAAAGTACATAAGTAATGTCGTTTGGAAAGTACAGCACAGAAAATTAATGGGATCCTTGGCCAGAAGTGAACACTGAGACAATGTATTAGGGAAAAAATGACTGAGGAGTGGGAAGTCTGGTTTCTTTCTCTCTCTCTTTTTCTTTCTTTCTTTCTTTCTTTCTTTCTTTCTTTCTTTCTTTCTTTCTTTCTTTCTTTTTTTTCTTTTTGAGTCAGAGTCTCACTCTGTTGGTCAGATTAGAGTGCAGTGGCATGCTCACGCACCCCAGCGACAGCCTGCTGGGCTCAGGCCATCTTTCCTCCTCAGTCTTCCAAGTAGCTGGAACTACAGGTGCAAGCTACCATGCCCAGCTAATTTTTTTGATATATTGTAGAGACGAGGCCTCAATAAGTTGCCCAGGCTGGTCTCAAACCCCTGGACTCAGGCAATTCTCTCACCTCGGCCTCCCAAAGAGTTGGGATTACAGACTTGAGCCACCACGCCTGCAGGAAGCCTGGTTTCTAATTGGAATGCCTGCCTGGCCATTCAGAGCCCAGCCAGCCACTGATGCAGGCTCTGAGAGAGTCTTCTTTATGAGTCTCTGCTAAAGTTTTTATTAATTTTTCCAAAACACTGTCATAATAAGCAGTTGTATTGTTCTTTGGCTTTTCATAAAGTTAGCAAGCAAAATGCCTTGAGCATCCCCTAACACTGTTGCAGTGACATTTGCTTTTGACCAGTCTGCTTTTGCTTTGACAGGACCAGTTTCATCCCTTGGTAGCCATTACTTTGTACTTTGTCTTCATGCTAGTAAAGCCATATTTTATCTTCTGTTACTATTCTTCAAGTAAATGTGTCAAGATCTTGATCTCATTTGTTTAAAATTATCAATGAAAGCTCTGCTCTTGTCTGCAGCTCTTCTGGGTGCAGACATCCATTTGGCATCCATTGAATGGAAAAGTTTGCTCAACATTAATTTTTAGCCAGATTTGTATAAGCAAACCAGTTGAGATGTCTATGGTGTTGGCTACTGTTTCTGCTGTTAATTGTTGGCCTTCTTTAGTTAGGTGTTGGGAGCCAACATATGTAACCACACAGCTGAGGCCTATGAAGGCCTATTCAGAAGGTCGCCTTTGAGACAAGGATATAACATCAAGTGTGTACATATGAATAGTAACCAGTGTATTATAAGACAACAGAATTTTCAATATTAGGAAGTGACAGTCTAAAATAAAATCTTATTATATCTTATGAAAAATGCACAGCAGAATTATTTTATATCTCTTTTTCTTTCTAAACTGTTTTTCTTCTTAAGATTTTTAGCTGTTATTTCCTGGTAAACTGATTGATTAGCTTTTGTTCCAGTATGTAGTTTCACTTGGGGTTAAGATTAGACGTTATAACTGTGATAATAGTTTTATTATGTTGCCTTTGGTCAAGCAGAACGTTCTTGGTTTTTGTACGTTCAGTAAATTTCAGCTTGCTTCAGTCCCTGGCTGTCGTCATGGCAACTGTGCAGTTCATTGTTTTAAGTGGCATGGCAGGTTTTGAGATGTAGGTAGTTTCCACGTAATAGGCAATCAGATTTAGGTTTTAGGTTAAAATGTCATTGAATTAAGTTCTATAGAACTTAGAGTAAGTTCATAATTTTTTTACTTATTAGTACTAATGATAAGGTTTGTAATAGATTATAGTAGGATAATAACTGTATTAAAATTTAGACATGGTATTATAAGATAAGTAATTAATAAAGTATAAAAGACAATAGTTTAGATATTTGAAATTCATAGAAGTTGTGATAAAAATTTAGGTTAAGGATAAGTTCATAGGTAATTAATATACAATCATAGGGCAGTATAGAAATGTAGTAGGTTATAAGAATTATAAAAATAAATAGTATAAAATTAAGGTAAAAAAATTAAGTCATTTAAGTAAACTTATAGATTATAGTATAGTGTTAAGTTGATAATATTAATCGTTAAAAATATTAAAAGTTAGTAAAATTGGATTGAACTTAGAGTTAACTTGGAAAGTTTTTTAATCAGGGTTTAGAACATAGAGTATAATATTAATGATTTATTGAACATTGTGGAAAACATTTTGAACAATCTGTATTGAAATTGTGCACCTGTGATTCATACATCATGGAATTGTAATTGTTCACTGGGAACTTGAAAGTCTTGTGATGGTACATGATTTGTAAAGCGCGTTACACATCAATGAACTTGTACGCCCCCAGCAAGTAATTGTCACACTGCTGGAGATTATAGAAAATGGTATATAAGTTGGAAAAAGTTTGAATAAAATTGGCTTCAGTCTTGGCCAGACCGTTCCCAGAAGAGCTGCCTCCGTGTGGTTTCTTCTCTCCGTTCTGATTCACCGGTGCGGTCCTAACCCCCCCTTGGTCAGTGCAGGTCACCGACAGCTTTGGCGCCCGAACAGGGACCAGACTCCTGTAATTATAAATATATGTTCCCCAGTTTGTTTCTCTTGTTTCAGGACGGACCTTGCCTTAGGGTGCTGCAGCCCCCCCGGAGTGCGCGGGTTGATAGGCAAGTCAGTGTTTAGCATCACCGACGGACTGTGCGACTTATCGCCGTGTAGAGCGATTCAATCCTTGTAAAATTACCGTAAAATTACTGTATATTGTGTGTATTGTTTGTTATTACAGTTATGGGGAACTGCGGCTCCAAGGAAAGGAGAGCCTATATTCGTATTATGTGTAAAGCTTTGAAACATAAAGGGGTAAAGGTAAGTAGAGATAAAGTCAATTCTTTTCTAGATTTTGTACAGAAAGTTAATCCATGGTTCCCGGATCAGGGTACTTTAGAATTAGAAACATGGGATGAGGTAGGCAAATATATGAAAAAATGGTATACTAATCATGGTGGAACACAGATGCCACAAGATTCTTATTCCCTATGGAATATTTTGCGGGAAGCATTAGTTTTAAATCCTAATTATGGTTCTTTCCCTAGCTGCCTCATCCTCCTCAAAGTCTGAGTCACAGTTAGGGAACAAATAAATTAATATGGTTTGTCTGCTTCA
Source organism: Carlito syrichta (assembly GCF_000164805.1). Taxonomy (NCBI): domain Eukaryota; kingdom Metazoa; phylum Chordata; class Mammalia; order Primates; family Tarsiidae; genus Carlito; species Carlito syrichta. The sequence continues at coordinate 204,268 of NW_007253094.1, forward strand.
TCTTCAGCATCATAATCTCCCTCCTTAAACAAGCTATCCATATATAAATTGCTAATTTTTGTGAAGATGTCCATCCTACCTAAGGCAATCTACAGATTCAATGCAATACCCATCAAATTACCAGCAACATTCTTCTCAGACCTAGAAAAAACAACACAAGAATTCATATGGAAACACAAACAACCAAGAATAGCCAGAACAATCCTCAGCAAAAAAACAAAGCAGGCGGTATCACATTACCAGACTTCAAACTTTACTATAAAGCTACAATCATCAAAACAGCTTGGTACTGGTATAGGAGCAGGCATATAGATCAATGGAATAGAATTAAGATTCCAGAAGTGAAACCTCAATTTCTCAACCAACTCATCTTCGACAAAGTCTCCACCACCTACCACTGGGGAGAGGAAAACCTACTCAGTAAATGGTTCTGGGAAAACTGGCTGACCACATGCAGAAGATTGAAACAGGACCCCTATCTATCCCCATACACAAACATTAACTCCAAATGGATCAGAGACCTAAATGTAAAACCTACATAAAAACCATAAAAAATGAAGGACATATCCTCATGGAAATTGGAACTGGCATCCAATTCCTGAACAAAACTCAAAACCCACAGGCCATAAGAGATAAGGTAGAAAAGTGGGACCTCATTAAACTGACAAGCTTCTGCAAAGCCAAAGAAACCATCAAGAGAGCAGGGAGACAGCCCACAGACTAGGAAAAAGTATTTGCCAACTTCAGGTCCAACAAAGGTTTAACATCTTGGATCTACAAGGAACTCAAACGTGCTGAAAAGAAAAAAACAAACAACCCCATTTTAAAATGGGCAAAAGATATGAACAGACATTTCACAAAGGAAGAC
>NW_007253094.1:205155-206232 GCF_000164805.1 Carlito syrichta
GTCCCCAAGAAAGTGATGAGGGTATTGGGGGGAAGTTGTCCTCTCTTGTATTATATGACCCCAGCAGACCCCAGGGGCCCATTTCTGAAAATTGTTGAGACCAGACCCTTGATTTGAAATATCATAAGCGTTTTGATCACAAGTACATCTCAGTTTTAAGATCTGTGATGAGGCTGGGCTCAGTGACTCAGCCTGTCATCCCAGCACTTTGGGATGCCAAGGTGAGTGGATTGCCTGATCCCATGAGTTCAAGACCAGCCTGGGCAACTTGGCAAGACCTCGTCTCTACAATAAATGAAAAAATTAGCTGGGTGTGGTGGTGCACACCTGTAGTTCTGGTTACTTGAAAGGCTAAGGCAGAAGGATCGCCAAAGTCCAACTCGTCACTACTGGAGTGGCTGTGAGTGTGCCACTACACTCTGACCTGGCGACGGAGTGAGATTCTTACTCAAAGATAAAAAAAAAAAAGATCTGTGATGTTTCATCTCTCCACAGAGGTCTCAGAGCTCTGTGATTTTATTGTGGTGCTTATGAAAAGATATCAGACTCTATTAAAAAAATTGAAGGTGGTTTATTCTTTTTTTGTTTGTTTGTTTTGAGTTGGAGCCTCACTCTGTCACCCAGACTGGAGTGAAGTGGCTGCTCCCAGCCACCGCAGCCTCGACGTCCTGGGCTCCGACAATCCATCCGCCTCAGTCTTCCAAGTAGCTGGAACTACAGGCATGCACTACCATGCCCAGCTAATTTTTTGGTTTATTGTAGAGATGAGGTCTCGCCAAGTTGCCCAGGCGGGTCTCGAACCCGTGGGCTCAGACAATCCACTCACCTCGGCCTCCCAAAGGTGCGGGATTACAGGCGAGCCACCGAGTCTGGCTGGTCTATACTTGAACCGAACTTGGGGACTTCAGCCCAGGTACACCTATCCCCAGGATTTTCTGAAAACGTGTGGTCCAACAGTGTCTGGGTTCTATGCTGTTTAAGGAAGGTGGAAATTGAAAGAAACCACAAATCAATACATGTGAGATTCTCATTGGGTGTCCAGGGGAGGAGGACGGGATTTTCATGCGGTGACTTGCA
>NW_007253094.1:206252-302505 GCF_000164805.1 Carlito syrichta
AAGCACTAAATATCAACCTCCCATATGACCCTGCAATCCCCCTACTGGAAATATACCCTGAAGAACTCAAATCACTCTATAAAAAAGATACCTGCACACGTATGTTTATCACAGCATTGTTCACAATAGCAAGAACCTGGAAGCAACCATGCTGTCCATCAAAAGAGGACTGGATTTAAAAAATGTGGTACATATACATGATGGAATATTTTGCAGCCATAAAAAAGAAAAAAATCATGAATTTCACAGCAACCTGGATGGAACTAGAGTCTATAATATTGAGTGACCTCTCACAGAAACAAATATCTGAGTATTACATGTTCTCACTCATATAGTGGACCTTGATCACCGTATTACCATAAGAAAATGACTGATAGTTGTGGGAAACTATGGGGGGGAAGGGAAGGGAGATTGGATTAATGGCAGTAAACATCTGTCTGGGGACGTGGAGATACCTTTTATCAACAAGGGTGCCTGAACGAAGCATATTTGTATACCTAACACTTAACTGTACGCCACAATATCATAATAAAAAATATCAATTATAAAAAAATAAATAAATTGCTAATTTCTTTAGGACATTTTCCTCATAAGTTTTTTGTAAAGCATCAATGACTTTACCATTCTCCCACACAGGCTTCATCATAAATTTGATATTTGCTCTTGCTTCAATTTTAGCAGTGTTCATGTTGCTATATATAGGGAGTCTTTTCAAATTGATGTCTTATCCTTCTTAGGTCTTCAAACTAGATCCTATTTAGACATTTTGTAACAGTTATTATAAGTTTATTTTTGTATAAAGCAGTTGAACTAGATGCATAATTTTTCATAATATACATTTTAATAAACTTTTTGGGGACTTCTTATGTGGGTGTGTGTAAGTATTGTATACATACACATCTACAGATGGCAGACCAATTTACTTTGAAAAATAGGTCACTTATGGTAGTCGCTCCATAGATATGATAAGCCCAGCAATGTTCCAATATAGAGTTAAAGAGAATATTTTTCAAATTCTTTTTTCTGAAAGATCCTTAAGATGTCACATACCTTTCTCTTTTTATATTTTCAGGACTTACCAGTTTCTAGTGTATAAAAAAGAATCAATAAAAGTGATGAACCAAAAAATTAAGCTATTAAAAGAATGAAAGAATTTACCACAATGTATTAAAAGCCTATAGTCCTTGACACAGATATGTAAATATATATATATTTAATAAAGTAATCAACAGAGTTAACTATTTGCAAAGGAAAAGAAACATTTTATTTTAAATAATCCTGTTTACCAGACCTACTCTATAGAGATTAAACAAAAAAGTAATCTTAATAAAGTATTTTAAATAAGTTGTCTCAAACTTTAACTATTGCATACAAATTCACAGTGGTTGTTTTGACATTAATTACATGATAGGCTCTGGATTGGTTATCTAGGGAAATTATTAATAGAATGATATTAAAGTCAAAATCTTTTTTATGTTGCATGATTGTGTAGTTGAGAAGCACAATCCCTTTCCCTAGATTAAGTTGTATATTTCTGAAGTGAATTACATCAGTTTTATTTTCCAAAAGATGCTTGAAACACACTCCCGAATCTGCTTAGTTCTCACTCCATAAATGACAGGATTAAGGGCTGGTGGAACAACAACATATAGGTTGGCCAAAAGAATGTGAATGTATACAGGGACATTTCTACCAAACCAATGGGTCATAAAGGAGAAAAAAGCAGGAATAAAGAAGGCTAGGATGACACAGATGTGGGAACCACATGTATTAAGTGCCTTGAGTCTGGCATCCCAAGAAGGGATGCAGAAGACAGCTTGAAGTATTCTCACATAGGAGATGATAATCAGAAGTACATCAACAAATACCATTGATATAAGAAATAATCCAAATATCATGTTTACCTTTATATTAGCACAGGCCAGCTGAGCAATTCCCATGTGCTCACAGTAAGTGTGGGGGATTATATGGTGTCCACAAAAAGGAAGCCTCAAGATGAGAAACACCATGGGAATAACCAAAATGAAATTGACACCAAACAGTACTACAAGGACAAGAACAATAGCTCTGTTAGTGAGAATTAGGTTGTGCTGCAGAGGGTTGCAGATAGCAGTGTAGCAATCAAAGGCCATGGTGACCAACATAATAGTCTCCATAGCAGTGAATATATGAATGAAGAACATCTGGGAAACACAGCCCACAAAGCTGATCTCCCTTAAATTGAACCAGAATATTCCCAACATCTTTGGAATAGTGGAGGTGGACAGGCAGAGATCAATGGAGGCTAACATAGCTAAGAAATAAAACATGGGCTGGTGAAGACTATGTTCAGTCTTGATCACAAACAAGATAGTAACGTTCCCCACAAGGGCAATCAAATATACAAAGCAAAAAGGAAACCCGATCCAAATGTGCATCTTTTCAAGGCCTGGAATCCCGAGCAAGAGGAAAGAAGAGGAGTGAAACTTGGTGTCATTTGAGCTAGACATGCCCTCTTTGTTCTTTTGGAATCTGGAAGAAAGCAAATTATCAAGCTATTGATAACTCACACAAAATAATACAGTAGATTTGGAGAAGTAATCAGAAGAGTGTGAAGGTGGTAAAATGTCAGTCTTTTAAGTATGAATTCATTAAATATGTTTAAGATGTGGAATGACACTGATTTGTTTTATAGGAAGGGTATTATTGAACTATGTGGAGTATGAAATCAAAGTGGTGACAATTGTTTTTTTCTAATAAGGAAATGGAACAAAGACTTTCAAAAAGTGGGTAACTTTCACTGAGGGATCAGAAAGTAAGTTGGTGAGGAAGGATAAAAGAGAAAACAGAATTCTTCCTCTATTTTTTTTTCTTCTTTCCTACTAAGTGGCTTGTGTGGTAAATCAGAGTTAGGGACACCTCTTTCAAACTTTCTATTGCAGTTTCCCTAGGAATTTACTCTAAAAATTGTTGATATGAAAATAAAAGAATGTATCTTTATTTTAAAATACATTGTTTTATCTATGCTTATAGGAAAACTGAAATTAAGAAGAAACAAAATAGGAGACATTACCTCTACCAAAAAACATCCAAACAACACTTACCTATGCCTCCACTATATGGTCTGAAGCTCCTCTGCTCTTCACAGCTCCAACTTTATTTTAGGGGTGCTTGTTTGTCACTATTTCTCAAACCTCCTGTCCCTCATCTCCACTGCCTACTCCCAGAGTCCAGCCTTGAGCAACATCACCTATCTTTACCATGACCTGTGGGCTTTTTTTAGGATCAGACAATGGCAATGTCTCCCCTTGTAACTTCATTCAGTTTGTCATTCCTACAAAGGAAAGTTTATACTCATGTTGCATCAGGCTTCCCACTCCCAGTGATCTCCCACAGGACCATTATTCTCTGAAGTATGGAAATTTCCTTCTCCCAAAATGAAATATTTAATCTTCTTATGACTATATCTCTGATCCATGGGATTACCTTTCATTATTAGTCTCCACTCTGACCATCCCCCTACCCTACAATTAAGCTTCACTTTGGTTCAGCAGCATTAAGCTCTTCAAAGGTGTTGGCTTTGATCTACAATAATGGAGGCTAGATAATGTAATTGGAAATGCATAATATACCCTTGAGAATTCTAAGCAAGAAGGCTCCAAGGCCTTCTAAGATATTTCCAATGTTGGTCAAATAAGAAAAATTGGTGAGACAGTGTATACATCAAAACTTCAAAAACCATGTTAATTTGTGGAATTGCATGGAGACTAGAGCAGCAGCAGGTTGTTAAGTCCCCTGCTGTATACTGCATCCTGGAGTCAAACAGAGATGTAGGATTCCCTCTCCTGGTATCCAATAACCGTGCAACCTGAAAATAACAATTCTACTCTTCTGTGTCAAAATCAGAGCCCAGACATTCTCTCTCATGGTGTCTAAGCTCCATGTACTTTTAATTGAGACGGACACAGATTAAGTTCCCAGAGTCTAGATTGTACCACAAATAAGCAGGTTTACCTAAGCAGTACAACAAAGTGATTGATGTCAAGAGGCTAGAAATGGTCTCATAGGCAAGTGGGCACAAGTTAGTAAATGCAGTAGGGAAAGATGAGAAGTCAGAGAGAAAGAGAAGAATAAGACAAGAGGAAGGAATAGCAGAAAACTAGTTCCTTTACTGCCATATGTGACATGACAAACTGAGAGCCACTCCCTTAATATTCTGCCATTATTGGTTGAATTAATGACTCATCTGCAACTAGTTTCTGTGGTATTCTGTAAGAGACCACCTACCTCTAGCGTAGACGATTTGCAGGGACTCCGAAACATTCAACCTCATTTTTCAGTCGAACCATTTATCCCAAGAAGAAGCTTTTATTTGTCATGCCTAATTTCATCATAAATCTAGGCCATCTGAATCAATATAGTTGAGAATCTTGTCACTGACATTGAAAAAAAAAGGGTGGATGATGAATAACAGAAGCACGACCAACCTTATGGTGTGGTTTATAGGGAATGGCTTTACTCAGGTGTATATATCAATAGACAAGTGGTTCACTTAATTCTTGAGGGAAAGCAGGCACTGAATACATACAGTATTTCTTTGTCAGTCCTTCTAGTGCTTTCTTGTTCCTGGAAAGAAAATATAAGGTATGCTATTGCAATTAGATAAAGTCTGGATATTCTAATGATAAAGAGTTATATTCCCAATGTTTAAATTCGTATGCAGTAGAGTCCATAGTTGGAATTTAGTATCTCTGATTTGACATACAAATCATCAATAACATCAGGGTCTCAGGGGAAATTTGACATGATTATCTCAGAGTCACACCTGCAGAACAACTATTAAACAATCTTAATTTTGTAGGGACAGAGATTACAATTTTGTAATCCTCATTTTCCTCATCTTCCATGTGGTTCACATTCTCTCTTATTATCTTCTATATGCTATAAACTTAGTGATAAGTATATTGGCTCCAATCTCTTTTGTAACCTTGGGAAGGGCTTCTGCAATCCAGTTTTGGTTTTGTTGTTTTATGGGGGTTTTTTGGTCATAAACAGGGCTGGAAATACAATAAATTTTGCTAAATTTGTCCCTTTAATTAGGAAAGCTTAGCCTTAGTTCTGTGAGCTCACTTGGCTTACCTGAGTTTATTAGCATCATGACAGATGGAAGAAGATGGGGAAATCACAGTCAGATGGCCACACGTATGACACATTTTAAGCATCACTCTCCTTGTTTTCATTTAATCAGAACAAATCTCAGCTAATAGTATGTTATCAAACAATGATCTTCCAGTCTCAGAATGAGAGTCACAAATTCATCTATTTGTTTCAGGTTGCTATGGCATAGAGATGCAAGGTCTTTTTGCTAGGATTCTCTTCCACACATTTAAAATTTTTAATTGTATTTTTTGTGCACAATGGAGTTTACTTTTCTCTTCAACATCTAGGTACTAGTTTAGCCTGTCCCTCGGTACAGTTTGTCCCCTCTTGGTCAAATCCCACCAAGACTGTTAAAACAATTATGGAATACTATGCACAATCTGTTTTGAAGAGATTCACCACTGGGAAATCCCACACATTGGCAAACATTATTTTAAGTATTTGTTGACCATCCTCCTCATACTAGTTCTTGAATTTGTCTGTTCCCATCACTACAAGAAGACTTTTGTTGACCCTAAAGTAGCTCTTCTCAATCACCTGGAATACTTTCAGTAAGGTTGGTATCAGCTCCTCCTTAAATGTCTTATAAAATTCTGCTGGAAAGCCATCTGGTCTAGGGCTTTTTTTTTTTTTTTTTGGTAGGTAGTTTTCTTATTACATAGTCAATTTCCTTGATTGTTATTGGTCTATTTAGGGTCTCTATTGCTTCTTGTTTCAACCTAGACAGGCTGTGTGATATCAGAAAGTCTTCCATTTCTTTAAGGTTTTCAAGTTTGTTTCCATACAAGTGTACATAGTAGTCTCTAATGATCTTTTATATTTCTTTAGGGTCAGATGTGTCTTCATCTTTTGTGTTTCTGATTGTATTTATCTGGGCTTTTTCTCTTTTTTTCTTGGTCAGTCTAGCTAGGGGACCATCAATCTTGTTTATCCTTTCAAAGAACCAGCTTTTTGTTTCATTGATTTTTTTTGTATTATCTTTTTGTCTTCTATGTCCCAGATTTGGGTTTTTATTTTGGTGATCTGGATTCTTCTGCTGAAGTTAGGGTTTTGGTGGTCTTGCTTTTCCAGCTTCCTAAGGTGATTTGTTAGGCTGTTAATTTGTGGTCCTTCCATTTTCTTCATGTGCATTTGTAGAGATATGAATTCCCCTCTTACTACTGCTTTCATGGCAGCCCAGAGATGTTTCTTCATTTTAACTTGTTTCCAGGTATCTTTTAATCTGTTTTGATTTCATCATTGACCCAGGAGTTGTTTAGCATCATGCTATTTAGTGTCCATGTCTTTGTGGGTTTGGGGGGGAAACTTGTTGGTGTTGATGTTTATTTTTATTCCACTGTGGTCTGCAAAGGTGCATGACAAAATATCAATCTTTTGAATTTTTTTTATGCTTGATTTATGGCCAAGTCTGTGGTCAATCTTAGAGTACATTCCATGCGCGTATGAGTAGAATGTATATTCTGTGGTTGTTGGGTGGAGTGTTCTGTAGGTATCAATTAAGTCCATTTGGTCAAGAGTCACATTGAGGTTCCAGATCTCATTGCTGATTTTTTGTCCTGATGATCTGTCTAGGATTGTGAGTGGGGTATTAAAGTCCCCAGCTATGATAGTGTTAGAGTCAATATCTTTTTTGAGTTTTCCTAGAAACTGCTTTATGAAAGTTGGTGCTGTGTTGTTTAGGATAGATATTTCTCGTTGATGGAGTGAACCTTTTATCATTACGTCGTGGCCTTCTGTATCTTTTTAAATTTTTGATAGCTTAAATGGTATTTTGTCTGAAATTAGGATTGTGACTCCTCCTTTCTTTTGTGTTCCATTCACCTGAAAATTTGTTTCCCATCCTCTTACTTTGAGTCTGTGAGTGTCTTTCTGGTGAGATGAGTTTCTTGGAGAAAATATATTGCTGTCTCATGATATTTTATCCATTTTGCCATTATATGTCTTTTCTGTGGTGCATTTAGTCCATTCACACACAGGCTAACTATTGAAATGTGATAGTTTATCCCTGTCATAAAGTTCTTATTGAGTCATGGTTGCTGTTCCTCTTTGTTTGTTGTCTTTCTTTTGGTTTTGGGGTTAGTTGGTATGTGTTTTACTCTTTTTCCTGTATTCTTGTGAATAACATTGTTGTTCTTTTTTCCTTTTTTTCTGTGTAGTACTTTTGTAAGTTTTTCCTGTAGAGGTGGTCTGGTGGCATCGTAAGTTCTTAGGGATTGGATATCTGGGAAAGATTTTAAGTCTCCCTCATTGATGAAGCTTAGCTTGGCTGGATAGGTTATTCTTGGTTGAAATTGTTTATGTTCTAGAAGTTTGAAGATAGGGCTCCAAGTTCCCCTAGCCTGCAGGGTTTCTGTAGATAAATCTGTTGCTATTCTAATTGGTCTTCCATGGTAGGTAGTCTGGCCTTTTTCTCTTGCTGTCTTTAGAATTTTGTCTTTTATAGCTACTATGTGTAGGTGAATTATTATGTATCTGGGAGTTAGTCTTCTCATTTGTTGTCTTGCAGGGGTTCTCTGAATCTCTTGGGTTTGAATTTTCACGTCACTGATGAGATGAGGGAAGTTTTCTTCAATAATCTCGTGGAATGTTTGTTCCAAGGTGACCTCTGTTTCTCTTTCTGTTTCAGGAAGTCCAATTACTCTTAGGTTCTTTCTCTTGAAGTAATCATTCATCTCTTGAAGGTTTCATTCTGTCTTTGTAAGTTTCTTCTCTATGTTTTTGACTGTTTGGGTTAGTTCTATATTTTAGACCTGAAGCTCTGAGATTCTTTCTTCTGCTTGGCTAATTCTGCTTTCCATGCTTGTCAGTTTGTTATTTATGTCATTAACAGTATTCTTTATTCCTGTTATCTCAGTTATCAACTCCTTCCTAGTTTCTTCTTGTCTCTCCTCAATTCTTTTTAATCTCTCCATTAATGAATTGATATCTAGGTTTGTAGTTTGAGACCAGTCATTTTAGGTGCTCTTCATTGTTTGGATTCTGTAGTCAGTTTTCTCAGTGTCTGCCTTCCCAGGGGTCTGGGAGAGACCTGTATTCTTCTTTTGGTTTTTCTTCATTTATGTAGATTTTTCTCTCTCTGCCCTTTCCCTCCCCTTCTTTAATTCTATTTTTTAGGGGAGGTGGGGTTGCTTTTACTTCTTTTGTTCAATCTCCTGTTTCCCTATGAGGGTCCTCTGGCTTTGTTAACTTTTGAAGCTGGAGTGTGGGCTGGGGGCTGTCCTTTTTGCAGTTTTGAGGTTTAATTGAAGAGGAAGCTGTGATTCAGAATCTACCTGCTGATCCCAATATCCACCAACAGGTGTATGGGCACACTGAAACCTATTCCCCACTGCCTTACAATCTGTCCATGCAGTGGATTATAGGTTTGCTCTCTGGAACAAAAGAAAGTACGAAAAAGGAAAATAATGGAAGAAAGGGGGTCAAGAGGAAGTTAGAAAGAGAGAAGAGTGAGAGGGAAAACAGACATACATACCAACTAATGGGTGAAAAAGAGACACAAGGCCAGAAAAGAGTGGAAAAACAGACACACAAACAAAATTCCCTAAAGCATACTGGTAATCACACAAAAACAGTCCAATAAAATCATGCCTTTTGATGCATTTTTCCCCAACACAAATAGGTAGTCTAAATCAAAAAGCAAACAAAAGTGAGCAAAACAAACAGTCAAAACAATAAAATCAAAAGTCAAAATAAGAAACCAGACTAGCTCTGGAATCTTTCCTGAGTGTCTAAAGTCTCTTCAGCTCTGATCTCTAGCCTTTCCCCTTTGCTTTCATTGCAGGCTTGCTACCTGAGAGGTCTGTGATGGCTGAGTTGCCTGTATCTGATTCAGCATAGGGGAGGGGCTTTCAACTCCTGTTTACCGATGTTACCTTAGAAACCAAGGTGGAGACTGCTTATAGGTGGGTGGGGCAATGCAAATCTCTGCCTGGAAAATGACCGACATGGGCAGTTCCTCTTTCATGGATCCTTTGTCTCCACCCGTCCTTTCTCTCCACTTATCCAGGTCCATGGATGATCCACTCTGACGGGCTGTGGTGGTGTGTCAGGCACCAGGGATCAGCGGCATAGCTGGGCATTGGATCTGGTGTGCCACCAACATCTGGGGTGGAAGAGGGAGCTGGGAATTCCCTCTTCTGGAGCTGAGAGCTGGTAGCAGCTGGTCAGCACCTCCTTAAGATATACTGTTCCCTTACACAACCATGGGGTCCCAAGCTGGGTATCTCAGCCAGAGCGAGAGCGGGGCTGGAGCTCTGAAGGGCAGGTGATGAGCAGTGACAGTGACTTTGGGCCCCTCACAGGGCACTTCAGCCAGAGGTGGAGCTGGTAACTCTGAGGGGCAGTGCCTAGAGCCTCCCTGGGTGACGGCAGCTTGAAATAGGGCTGGGCGGGGGCCCAGAACCCAGGGTGGAAAGCTGGAAATCTGAGGAGTGAGCCCCAGGCCACTGGGCTGGGAGCCCAGTCAGGGAGGGAACTGGCAGTGACTGGATGTCGAGTGGATCAGCTTAGCCAGCAAGGGAACCCAGATTGCCAAAAGGTGGTATCCAAGGGCCTCCACATGGTGAGATACTGTAGCAAGGGAGGGAGCTGGGATCTCTGCGTGACCAGGGCCTGGGGCCGCCTATGGTGGAACAACAGCAGCCAGGAGGCTGCAATAGCCAGTCTTGAGTGGGACCAAGGGTCTCTGGGCCTCAGACCAGTGTGGCTGGTGGTGGGTAGGGGGGTGGAGGAAGGAAAGTAAGAGTGTTTTGGGGAACTCACTTTTGGAGAATCTCATAGGTCCACCTATGCCATCGCCATCTTAATGGAACTCTCAAACTTTCTTAATAGCCTGTCATATCTATATTATTGATGATGCAGAAAAAAATCATTCTACGTCTTGTTTATTTCAGTCTATATGACTTTTCATTTGGTGAATGAACTTCTATTTTGTAGACTAGCAGTTATTCCTCTATCCATCTCTTCATCCCACCATTCAGCAAACACTTATTTAGCACCTAATATATATTCTTGGAATTATTCCAGGTTATAGCAAAATAATGATTCTACTGCAGTGATTTGTTTACTATTGAATAAGTTTGTACTTGGTGGAAAAATCTGCTCTGTACTCAACAAAATCTTATTTTCTTGTTTATTTGACAATAAACACATTGAAAATTCATGATTTTGTATCTTACAATTTTTCTATTATAATAACTAGAAATAATTTGGATAATTATCAACTAAGCACTACTTAAAGTCAGTTATTGTCTATCAATATGTTATGCTATGTTGCCTTTTAAAAAATAAAGAGACATGCAATACAAAAGATCAACAAAATGAAAAGTTATCTTTTCGAAAAGATAAAAAATTGATAAGCCACCAACTAGACTAATCAAGCAAAAAACAGAAAACTCAAATAGACAAAACCAGAAATGAAAAAGGAGACATTAAAACTAAAATTACAATACTATAAAAATAGATAAAAATCATCAGAGAATATTATGAGCAATTATACACTACTGTAAAACTTAGGGGAAACAGATTAATTCCTGGACATATAAAACCTACCAAGATTGAATCAGAAGGAAACAGAAAACCTGATTAGATCAGTAGTGAATAATGATATTAAACCAATAACAAAATATCTAACAACAACAACAACAACAAAAGGTCCAGGATGGGCTTTTTTAATATGATGATTCTGTCATACATATAAAGAGGAACACCAATTATCCTTAAACTATTCCAAAAAATTAAAAAAGAGGAAATTTTCCTTAACTCATTCTCTGAGGACAGTGCTACCTTGATACCAAAACCAGAAAAGAACACAGCAGATAAAGAAAACTACAAACCAAATACCTCAGATGAATATAGATGCAAAAGTCTTCAACAAAATACTAGCAAACTGAATCCAATAGCACTTCAAAAAAACAAAACACCATGATCAAGTATAATTTATCCCAAGGATGGAAAGGTGGTTCAACATTCATAAATCAATAAATATGCTATGTTACATCAACAGAATAAAGAGCAAAAGCTATGTGATCATCTCAGTAGACAGATCATTTGATAAAATTTAACATATTCTTGTGATAAAATTTTAACCAAGTAGGCATAGAAGGAATATTCTTCAAAATTATGAGAGTTATCTATGACTAACCCACAGCCATCATCATACTTAATGGTCAGAAGTTAGAAGCATTCCCCCTAACAACTGGAACAAGAAAAAGATACCTACTTACACCATTCCTATTCCACATAGTATTGGAACTCATAGCCAGAAACATGAGGCAAGACAAAAAAAAAAAAGATGAAGTCAAATTTTCCCTCTTTGCAGATGACATGATCTTATTTAGAAAAATCTAAATACACCATTAAAATTCTCCTCTTAAAACTGATGAACAAATTTAATAAAGTTGCAGAATACAAAATTTATATACAAAAAAGTAATGTTTATATGTACCAATAGTAAAGTAGTTAAAAAATAAATCAAGAAGGCAATCCCATTTATAATACGTAAGAAAAAAATCTAACAATAAACTTAACCAAGCAGGTGAAAGACTCCTAAAAGAAAAACTACAAAACACAGATAAAGAAATTGAAGAGGACACAAACAAATGAAAAAACATTCCATGCTTGTGTATCAGCAGAATTAATCTTGTTTAAAATCCCAATACAACCCAAAGTATCTACAGATTCAGTGCAATTTCTATTACAATACCAGTCATTTTTGTACATTCATAGAAAAAGCAATTCTAAAATCCACATGGAACCAAATAAGAGCCAGAGTAGCCAAAACAATCCTGAGAAAAAAGAACAAAGTTGGATAAATTATACCTTAATTGACTTCCAAAATATATTACAAGATTATAGTGACCAAAACAGCATAGCATTGGTATATAAACAGACACATGGACAAATGAAACAGTATAGAAAATTCAGAAACAGATTTTCTTATTTACAGCCAATGAATTTTTCACAAGGTGTCAAGTGCATACACTGGGGAAAGGGAGACCTCGTCAATAAATAGTCCTGGGAAAAATGGATATCTCTATAAGATAAATTAAACTGGACCTCTGTCTCTCATCATGAACAAAAATCAACTCAAAGTAGATGAAAGACTTAGACATACTACCCAAAACTATAAAACTGCTAGAATAAAAATGAGAAAAACACTCTATTGGGCATTGGTCTAGGCAAAGACTATATGGAGAAGACATCAAAATCACAGGCAACAACAACAAAAATAGACAAATGGGATTATATTAAAATAAAAAGCTTCTGCCCAGCAATGAAAACCATTAACAGACTGAAGAGGCAACCTAGAAACAAGGGACTAATATAAAGCATATATATAAGGACTCAAACAACTCAATAACAGATAAACCAAACCAAACTAAAACAAAGCAAACAATTCCATTAAAAAGTGAACAAAGGACCTGAATAGACATTTCTCAAAAGAAGACATATAGTAACCCAAAGATACATTTTAAAAAATGTTCAACATTACTAATCATCAGGGAAATGTAAATCAAATTTAAAATGAATCATCCTCTTACCCCAGTCAGAAGGCTGTCATAAAAAAGAAAAAAGATGTCAGCTATTGGTTAGGATGAGGAGAAAAGGGAACTCTTATACTTGTACACTGCTAGGAGGCTTTTACTGTTTTTCTAACATTTTGTTATTTAATCTACATTATATATACCTGGATGTATACTATATTATTCTTTATGACTATTGTGTGTCCAAAATATATTAAAATAGAAGTAAACTATTTGCATTATTCTAACAATATCATAGTAGGGGACTTAATACCCCACTAAGAACCCTAGACAGATCATCAAGACAAAAAACAGCAAGGAGATCCAGATCCTAAACGTGACACTGGACCAAATGGACTTAATTGATACCTATAGAACACTCCACCCAACAACCATAGAATATACTTTCTTCTCATTACTACAAGGAACATACTCTAAGATCAACCACATCCTCAACCATAAATCAAACATAAACAAATTCCACGATATTGAAATTCTGCCATGCACCTACTCAGACTGCAGTGGAATAAACATAAAATAAACACCAACAAAGATCTCCAAACCGACAAAGTCATGGACACTAAACAGTATGATGCTAAACAACCTCTGGGTAAACATGGAAATTAAAACAGAGATTAAAAGATACCTGAAAATAGATGAAAACGAAGAAACATCTTACCAAAACCTCTGGGACGCCATGAAATCAGTAATAAGAGGGGAATTAATATCTCTATGAACACACATGAAGAAAATGGAAAGATCACAAGTTAACAGTCTACCAAATCACCTAAGGAAGCTGAAAAAGCAAGACCACCAAAACTGTAATTCAGCAGAAGAATCCATATCACCAAAATAAAAGCCCAATTTCGAGACATAGAAGACAAAAATATAATACAAAACATCAATAAAACAAAAAGCTGTTTATTTGAAAGGATAAACAAGATTGATGGACCCCTAGCTAGACTCACCAAGAAAAAGAGAGAAAAAGTCCAAATAAACACAATCAAAAATGCAAAAAAATGAAGTCACAACTGACCCTGAAGAAATACAAAAAATTATCAGAGATTATTATGTACACCTGTATGGAAGCAAACTCGGAAACTTAAATGAAATGGATGACTTTCTGATATCACACAACCTCCCCAGGTTGAAACAAGAAGAAATAGAGACCCTAAATAGACCAATAACAACCCAAGGAATTGACTGTGTCATAAGAAAACTATCTACAAATAAGGCCCTGGACTTTCCAGCAGAATTCTGCAAAACATACAAGGAGGAGCTGATACCAATCCTATTGAAAGTATTCCAGACAGTCGAGAAAGATGGAACTCTCCTCAGATCATTTTATGAAGCTAACATCACATTGATACCCCAACTGGGTAATGATTCAACAAAGGAAGATAACTTCAGGCCAATATCACTGATGAACATAGATGCTAAAATTCTCAACAAAATTCTAGCTAACAACATATCTCAAAAATCATCCACTATGACCAAGTAGGCTTCATCACCAGGATACAGGGCTGACTCAAATCTGCAATACCATAAATGTAATTAAATAGATCAATAGATGTAAAGACAAAAAACACATGATTATATCATTAGACGCAGAAAAAAATTTTGATAAAATCCAGCACCCCTTCTTGATAAAAAACCCTCTAACATCTAGGCGTAGATGGAGCATACCTCAAAGTAGTAAGAGCCATCTATGAGAAACCCACAGCCAACATACTGCTAAACAGACAGAAATTGGAACCATTTCCTCTGAAAATCAGAACAAGACAAGGATGCCCACTCTCACCCCTCCTGTTCAACATAGTATTGAAAGTCCTAGCTAGACCAATCAGACAAGAGAAGGAAATCAGGGGTATCCAAATAGGAAAAGAGGAAGTTAAGTTATCCCTCTTTGCAGACGACATGATTGTATACCTCGAAAGCCCAAGAGTATCTGTCAAAACCTCCTTGCACTGATAAAGGACTTTGCCAACGTCTCAGGATATAAAATAAATGTGCAAAAGACAGTCACATTTCTTTACACCGACAATAAACAAACAAACCCAAATAAAAAGCACAATCCCATTCACAATAGTCACAATAAAATGAAATACCTTGGCATCTTCCTAACCACAGACGTGACAGACCTTTTCAACAAAAACTACAAAACACTGCTCAAAGAAATTCAAAGATGACACAAATAAATGGAAAAATATTCCATGCTCATGAATTTGAAGAATGAACATTGTTAAGATGTCCATTCCACCAAAGGCAATCTACAGATTTAATGCAATACCCACTAAATTACCAGCAGCATTCTTCTCAGACCTGGAAATAACAATACAGGAATTCATATGGAAGCATAAATGACCACAAATAGCCAAAACAATCCTGAGCAAAACAAAACAAAACAAAAACAACAACAAAGAGAGAGGTATCACACTCCCAGACTTTAAACTTTATTATAAAGCTACAATAATCAAAACAGCCTAGTATTGGTACAAGAACAGGCATATAGAACAATGGAACAGGATAGAGATTCCAGAAACAAAACCACAATTTCTCGATAAAGCCTCCACCATCAACCACTGAAGAGAGGAGAACCTGTTAAGCAAATGGTGCTGGGAAAACTGGCCGACCACATGTAGAAGATTAAAACAAGACCCCTACCTATCACCATACACAAAAGTCAACTCTAAATGGATCAAAGATCTAAACATAAAACCTCAAAGTATCAGAACCTTAGAAAATGCAGAAGACACCCTTATGGAAATTGGAACTGGCAACCAATTCCTGATTAAGACCCTAAGTGCCCATGCCATAAGAGAGAAGATAGACAAGTAGGACTTCATCAAACTCACAAGCTTCTGCAAAGTCAAAGAAACCATCAAGAGAGTGAGGAGACAGCCCATAGACTGGGAAAAAATATTTGCAACTGTATATCTGACAAAGGCCTAACATCTAGGATCTATAAGGAACTCAAACCTGCCAAAAAGAAGAAAACAAAAACCCCCTATACACAGTGGACAAAAGATATGAATAGGCATTTCTCAAAAGAAGACATGAGCCACCAACAGACACATAAAAAAATGCTCAACCTCACTAGTCATCAGAGAAATGTAAATGAAAACCACAATGAGATACCACCTAACTCCAGTCAGGATGACCATCATCAATAACTCAAAAAACAACAGATGCTGGAGAGGATGTGGGGAAAAGGGAACACTTCTACACTGTTGGTGGGAGTGTAAACTAGTTTAGTCTCTGTGGAAAACAGTTTGACGATTTCTAAAAGGTCTAAAAATCGATCTTTCATATGACCCTGCAATCCCCCTACAGAGTATATACCTAGAGGAATTCAAATCACTTTATGAAAAAGACACCTGTACATGCATGGTTATTGCAGCATTGTTCACAACAGCAAAAACATGGAACCAGTGAAAGAGGACTGGATAAAAAAATGTGGTACATATACATGATGGAATATTACGCAGTCATAAAGAACGACAAAATTATGAACTTCACAGCAATTTGGATGAACTTAGTATCACGGAAACACAGAACTGAGTATCACATGTTCTCACTCATTAAGTGGACTTTGAGCAATTATCGTAACACTTTAACAAAAGAATTGTCAGCAGAGGGAAATTGCTAGGGTTGGTCTGGCAAGATTGGCAGTAGTGGGATTATGCCAGGGGAGGGGGACGCACACCTCATCAACAAGGGTACCTGCATAATGAACATTTGTATACATGACGCTGAATTGTACCCCACATCTTTAAAATTAAAAATAAAAAAAAAAGCCAGGCTCGGTCGCTCAGCCTGTAATCCCGCGCCTTTGGGAGGCTGAGGTGAGTGGATTGCCTGAGCCCGCGGGTTCGAGACCTGCCTGGGCAGCAAGACCCCATCTCTACAATAAATAAAAAAATCGGCCGGGCGTGGTAGCGCATGCCTGTAATTCTGGCTACTTGGAAGGCTGAGGCGGAAGGACCGCCGGAGCCCAGCAGGTAGAGGCTGCGGCAGCCGGGAGCAGCCACTGCACTCCAGTTTGGGCAACAGAGTGAGACTCCAACTCAAAAAAATAAAAAATAAAAAAATAAAAAAATTTTTAAAAATTGCATTTCTAGATAAGAAAATATTATGAGTGATGTGAAAAATACGAATTTATTTTATCATAATCATGTAGTCATGTGTCACTTCATATAGAGGGCACTTTCTGAGAAACGTATTGTTAAGGTGATTTTGCTGTTGTGCTAACATCATAGAGTGTATTTACACAAACCCATGTGGTATATGCTACTACACATCTAGGTTGTATAGTATAGCCTATTGTTCCTAGGCTACAAGCCTGTACAACATGTTACTGTACTAAATACTTAGGCAATTGTCATATAATGCTAAGTAAATCTAAACATAGAAAAAGTACAGTTAAAATATGTTATTATAGTCTTACAGGATCACCATTGTATATATGGTATGTCACTGACTGAAACATCACTATGTGGCACTTGAATATATTTCTCTAAAATATATAATCTATAATCATCTCTCAAGATTTTGTGATATTATCATCATTATAGTTTGTATATATACTTGTGTATTTGTATCAATGCTATTCTGTTCAAATAATCTCTCCATTCCTGCACCATAACTTCATTGTTTAAAGTACTACAGTTTTATAATAAAGTTTATTTTCTAGTAGGAGAAGCACACATCTGTTATATCATTAGCTTCAGATATTTGTTCTTCCAGTTGAATTTGATAATTATTTTGTCAAGACTAAATTATTGACATTTGTTTGGACTTGCCTCGAATGTATAAACTCATTTAGGAAGAAATATCCTTCACACTTAGTTGTGTTTTTGGCATACATATATATAAAATAAAACCCCCAAATTAGTAAGAGCTCATGAAGTGGGATACATTTTTAGAATATTTTAAGATGAACTTATGCATTTGCTTGTTCATTTATTTATTCACTTATTTGATATTTATTATATACCTACTATGGGCTAAATATAATACTGGTGATAAGGATAAGGATTTGGAGAGACTTAAGTTATTACCCCAGACTGATGTGTTTATAGAAATAATGAGGTTAAAAATTTTGACTGGAGAGGTTAGAGCCCTCTAGAAAACAGCAAAAGGCATTGGGGTATATTCTGCAAACCCATATTTTAGGAGTTGTATTCAAGCATTTCATAGGACCATTGATGTAAAAGTAGGGGAATGAGGCTCGGAGGAAATGGCTCTCATTGGCTGCTCCTTGTCATTGTCACCCATCAGGACCACCTTGGGATAGACAAGAAAAGAATGACAGAGGTCAGGATTCCTGAATTTTATTAGAGTCACAGCTTTCACCAGGAGGAATCTGAAGGTTGTAGATATGTGACTATAAGTACATCTGTGCTTTCTGCCGATGTCCTGATTATCTTAGGACATTTAATTTGGCACTTATTTTTCTCTGCTTTTGCTTCCCTCTTACTAACATCTGACCCTGAGCAATCTCTCTACAGAACTTGTCTACAGACTTGCATTACACAGGTATTTAGAATCCAACTCAATGAGTCCCTTTTTGGTATACTGTGTGATGACTGCATGACTGTTTTGTTTTGTACATTTTGCAGTGGTTTAGACAAGGTACTTTTTGATGATACATGTTCATAAGTTACTTCTTCTGCACTAATGAATCAATAATTTTGTCTGTGTCTGGGCTCAGAGGTTGGGTGGATGCTTAGGCCAAAGAGGATGTGAGGATGGGGAGCAATGTGCTGATGAATATGCCCTGTATACAATTTATAGGACAAAGCCACTAGTGTGGGACAAAAGTTAGAGTGTAAAAAATTTAAAAAGACTAGAGACAGAGAATTTGAGGCTGCTAACACTATTTTGCCAGGATATCTATCAACAGGGGATATCTGACATTTTCATGGGCATGGTTACTCCAGCCACAGAGTAAGTTCCTCCCTGGCTCCCACACCAACACATGCTTGGAAATTAGGGCCTCTGGGGTGTCCAACCTGCTAGTTAGTTCTCAATCTGGTGCTAGATTCATTCATTTTTTTTAAAATAAATGTTATTGTGTAATTAAGTATATGCCATGATGTTATAAGTTACATATACATGTAGTAAAATAGTATAGTGGAACAAATGAATATATTCATCGATTCATATGCTTACCTGTCCCCTGCGTAGCAAAAACAGCTATAATCTACTCATGTAACACAAATCTTGCATATAATACAATGTCATTAACTATAGTCCCCATGTTATACATTAGATCTTTTGACTTGTTCCTCCTACATATTTGCTACTTTGTATCCTTTGACCTACATCTCCCCATTTCCTTCCCCCACTCCTCTGCCTCAACTCTGGTAATCATTATTTTATTCTCTCTATATTTGACCCTTTAAAAAAATTTTAGATTCCATATATAAGTGAGATAATGCAGTATTTGTCTCTCTGTGCCTGGCTTAAGCTTAGCATAAGGTCCTCCAAATCCATCCACCTTGTGGCAAATGGTAGAATCTTCTTTTATAAGATTGAATAATATTTCATTGTACATACATGCTACTGTTTTATTTTTTAATTTATGCATCCATTGATTCAGTTTTAACTTAACCATCTTTCCTCTCATACGCCTCTAAGACTGGTAAAGACGGATACATTCCCAGAATCCTTAAGATTAATTAGCTTCATCTCCTGGGAGCTCAGTCAACCTCCAAGGTCAGTTTTACACATAACGGTAGTGGTGCCTTGTGTATAGGTGTGATGGGAGGTGGGGGTAGCAAAGAGCTAATTCTGGGCACCATGTGGGACTTTTCTTAGGTTACTTAAAGGGGCACCACATGGATTCTGGGTGCTCAAAAGTGAGGAGTGGAGAGATGCAGGGCCATGAGTGTGCCGTTCAAGAACCATGTGGGTGTTTGCTAAGTTGCACCTACATACATATGTATGCATTCAAACATACACATTTGCAGAAGTTGTCTGGGACTAGCTGCCCACTTTCTTACAGTGTCACTTTCAGGTAAGTGGCTCTAGGTGAGGGCAGGCTTTATAAACACATTCTGGTAGGCTACACTCTGAGCTTCAATTTTCCAGCACCCCACTGCCTACTTCATTTTTCACCATCCTTGCCCATCTCATCAAAAAAGGTTCTTACTCTCTCAGATCTCATATTTGGATGCATATTTTATCACCAATTTTTAAGCTGTCTTAACTACTTAATAAAACCCTTTTGTTGATTATACTTCATCTTTGGTTTCTAGGAGGGGTATAGTATAGCTTGTTAATTTCTCTTTGTGTTTCTGTACCTTTTGTTTTACATCAAATTATGTTCTTAAGTGGACACATTTATTACTAATATAGCCACATATAATAAATAGTATATTTTATTAATAATAAAAGTTTGCCCTTAATAAACATTTATTATAAATATATATTCACAGATATCAATACTGTTATACAACATTATTGACTGTAATATAATAGTGTGCTAGTATACTTTATGATATATACAATCATGGTTTCAGTATTATTTTTGTGCATAATTTTGCAATCTTTGTTTTCCATTTTGGAACTCTTTTAAAAGTTGAAGCTAATGAGGTTTCTTTATTGTCCCCCTCAGGTACTTCACCAGGGTACCACCATGACTGTTTGCAATGCCACGCAGGGCCATCCTTCTTTCTTCATTCTCCAGGGCATTTCTGGGATGGAGGACAAACACAGATTGATATCGATTCCTTTCTCCTCCATGTACTTCATTACTGTGTTTGGGAACTGCACCATCCTCTTCATTATCTCCACAGAGCGTTCCCTGCACAAGCCCATGTTCCTGCTTCTCTGCCTGTTGGCTCTTACAGACCTGGGCATGTCCACAGCCACCATTCCCAAGATGCTGTGTATTTTCTGGTTTGACCAGAGTAAAATCACCTATGAAGGCTGCCTGGTACAGTTGTTCTTCATTCATTCCATCTCTGCTATGCAGTCGGCTGTTCTAATGACCATGGCCTTTGACCGCTATGTGGCCATCTGTGAGCCCCTGCGCTATGCCACCATCCTTTCCAATAGTCGCGTTGGGCTCATTGGTCTAGTGAGTTTGGTAAGAGCTGTGCTCTTTATTCTCCCCATGCCCATCCTCCTCCAGCAGATGCCCTATCATGCCAGTCATGTCATCCCCACCACTTACTGTGAGCACATGGCTGTAGTGAAGATGGCTTGTGTGGACACCACAGTCAACCGGATATATGGTTTGGTGGTGGCCTTGCTAGTTGCTGGGCTAGACCTCTCAGCTATTGCTTCTTCTTATGTGCTAATCATCCGGGCTATAATGCGTCTCTCTTCTAAGGAAGCCCACCACAAGGCCGTCAACACTTGCACCACACACATCTGTGTCATGCTTATCTCTTACACCCCTAGTCTTTTCTCTTTTCTTGCTCACTGCTTTGGCCAAGGCATTCCACCCCAGGTTCACACCATACTTGGCAACCTCTACTTCCTTGTGCCTCCAATGCTCAATCCTATAATTTATGGAGTGAAAACTAAGGAGTTTCGGAACAAAGTGACCAAGTACAGCTGCTGGAGGAAAGAACACACAACCACTGTCCATGGTCAGAAACTTGTCTGACAATTCAGCAACTGTGGATTCGAGGAAGGAATGTTAAGTGGATACAGTTCCTGGGGAAATTGCCTTGTGATGGAGCTATGTCATACTGTCAGCTTTAGCTTCCAAGTTGTTTATCTTTGGTCAGAAAGGCTAAGACACAGGAAATCTTCTTGGTCTCTAACTCCAAAGCAAGGCAATTACCCTCTATGGAATTAAAATAATGACATTTGTTCTCCATACCTCACAGAATAGTTGGACAAATTATATATGATGATTTATGTAAAAGCACTTTGAGCAACACACACTGAACACACATAAGATGTGGTGCAGTGTTTCCATGTGGAGAGAACATAAGAGCAAACAATAACTTACCTACCATCAATGAATTACAGAATACTACTTACTTTGCCAAGGCAAGGCTTAGATGTATGTAGGTAAGTATGTGCATTTGTATGTGTGTGTTCAAGGGGAGGGTGGGAAGTGGAGAAGATTGTAGAGAGTGAGAAGAGCGACAGTTCAAAACTGAATATAGAGTCATTTATTATGCTCACTACAGAAGGCTTACACTTGGGCATCAGGATTTGTTGCTTTCTTGTAAGCCTAGGGATATGTACAGCAAACGTAATCTTCAATTCAGAGAAATTTCAAAGGAAAAGGGAAAAATGGGAAGCTCCTAGTCTTAAAAGGTTAATAATTTTGTATTTATAAAAATTCCTAAAGTCAACTCTTCTACATGTCTCAACTAATTCCAGTGTATGACAAGAATCTCTTGCAAAGGGAAAATTCTGAGAATGATCTGTTAAGGGTCATAGTTACAAAAGTTATTTGTGTATTTTTGGTTATAGAATTCTGCAAGGTTGTTTGTTTCTCTGGAAGTTCAGGAAGAAGTCATGAACAAGTTCTTGGAGTAGCAAGTGGAGCTCAGATCCTATGCCCAGCTATGGAAATACATGAAGTTCATGGAATACCATTTATTGTTTCTAGGCAATGGTTTGAAATATAATGGCAAATATTTTAAGACACAAGAAGTTTGTAATCAGAAATACTCTAGGATTTTTCACCATATTGTTGAGCTAATATATAAAGGCACAATTCAGTGAAAAACATACCTTAAAGTCACATGACCACTGTTTAAAGGAGATTCTTAAAATGCTTAAAATATTGGAAAATAAATAAAACTTCTTTAGAGTGTGGTATTAACTATAATAAACAGTAATGTAGGCTTGAAGTAAACAAAAAATTTATTAACATGGGTTGAGAAAGCTGAGATATTTCAGAACTTGAAACAGGAGTCTAATCTTCAGGAGAAAAAAATGAGAATTGACTAGAAAGTGCCTTTTCTAGTAAACCAAAGACCAGAGATCAAGGAAAACTTGAAGGAACAGTAATGGGTGAAGAACAGACTTATCTGACATGAACACTAAGTAGATATTTACGCCATTACAAACATATGTAAAAATACCACTCAGCAAAATACTGTGGTTTATAATTTTAGAAGGCCTGAGCCAATCATTAACCCAATGAGCTGTGGTAGCACAAAACCTCCTTTATGCTGAAATCTGAGAGTGAGTTTTTATTCATATGATTTAAATGGGATTGAGGAATTTTTAGGCACAGAGATTTTAGTACTATAAAATATTATGATCTCATATTTATTTTTTCATTTTTGTGATTTTAAAATTAAAATTAAAATTTTCTTACTAAAATTATCAGCAAAATATTTACTTACATGTGAACATAATACATATTGAGATAATTATGTCACAAAAGCTGTCAGCAGCAACTGATTCTGGGAAAACTGAAGAACTGAAGAAAATCAGAGGAAACACAGAAAGAAAAGCGTGACTGTGCATGCCTTCTTTTTTGCTTGTTATTTTTTCCTTTCCTCAATAGTTTTATTAATCTATTTTGTTAATAGATTAGTCAATCTATGTTGACTTTTACAGCATGACCTCAATTCCTTTCCTGTTGGCTTGTTGGAAATGTGACAGAAGTCACTAATATTAACTTACTATTTTTATTTTTATGTCTGTGGAATTGTTCCTAGTCATGAAAACTGGAAAAATGTTCATGTATTTGACCTCTTGGTGAAGATTAAATCACTTTCTAATTGTCTGTTAGGTATTTATAAGTTGAATTAATGCAGGTTCCACTGCTCTATCACTGTCTCCGTCATATTTGAAGAACTTAGGCCTTGAAGTGGTCTCAAGCCCCTAAATAAAAATATTATAGATAATTATATAAGTAGTTATATATAATTACATATTAGTAGTTATATAAATAAATAACTTCTAATACATTATCAGGCAGGCATCACTTTGGCAGGTATCACCTTTGACTAGGGCATAGAGGCAGATGATTTTTCAGTATGAGGGAATCCAAGCCTGCATTTCCAAGAAAGCAGAACCAAAGACAAAAGTTGAGTTTTGGCTACTTATTTGTAAATGTCATCACAGAGAGTAGGAGTGCAAAACAAGTAGAGTGAATCAGGGAAGGAGGAAAAGTCAATGCAATGATTTCTTACAAAGTTGTACCCTGTTACTGGAGACTGGTGTCCAATCCTGCCAGGATTAGACAAAGAGCCTTCTAAAATACATCTCAGATCTGCCTTCCACAGGGAATGAAAATGTCTTACTCAACAGCTTATGCGGGGCTCAAGGGTTGCCTCACAGGTTGTAACTCCTCTGTGATTCCAGGTTGTGTATGCATGAATGCAGAGCTAGTTGCTGGTGGTATTCCATGCAATGGAGATTTTAAAAAAGTCCCTATGGCAAGAAACTATAAGTACCAGGCAAGATATGAAGTTGACTGATTATACCTGCATGGAACTGGTCACAGCAGCAGTGGCTAAGTAAGAGGTGTGGTCAAAAGGACTACAAAATGGTGTGTAATAATTGTCTAATGTAACAATCTAAGTGACAGAAGCCTTAGAGTACACTATGGACTTTCTTTGGAATTAATAGGAGGTTCACACCTTGAGCTCATGTCATATAATTATTTATTTTTTAAAAAATTTTAAACTATTAGGGCCCAAATCATCAAAATTATTTTTCTTTACTAAAATAATATAATCTCCACAAACAATTACAGCTAATTCAGTTTACCTTGTAAAACAGTCTTTAAAAAATATTTAGAGGACTTCTCCCTAAATTGTACCCCACACCTTAAAAAAAAAAAAAAAAAACATTTTAAAGGACTCCTAAAAAGAAAAAAAGAAAAAAGCTTCTGTAGATGTGCATTGTTCTCCACAATACTTATTTCTGGGTCTTATTTTTTGCATACAACTAAATAAAATGTTATTATCATTATTATCATTATTAGTTTGCTATCTATTTTTTGTCATTGTTGTTAAAGTAATACGTGTTGTTGGGAAAGAAATCAAATGTGATAGAATATACAGTGGAATGCAAAATTCTTCCTTCTGTTACTACATTTATAGTATTGATAGTATTTTATAGTTCTACGGAAAGAGCTACAAATTTGATTATGTATAAAATGAGTAAGACAGAAGACTGAATTAGAGTATTTAAGCATTAATTTAAATAGTATCAGAAGAATGGGAAATGTAGTCAAGCAGATCATGCAAAACACTACTGACTATAATGGAGGGAAACTTCACTGGCACTTGGAGGATTTAGAAACAGACTCTTGATATCAGTAGTAAAATAGCAGAGTTACCTAAAAATAGGTCTGATTTTTATGATTCCACTTTGAATTACTTGATTTAATCAGATTAAGTTTAAACAGTGGTTGACAAATGCTAAATAGAAAATATTTCAATTTGCATTAAATATCGTCCCATCCCATTTTATTTGTCTGTCATTTGCTTAAATTAATTATTAATATAGACCCAACCAATTTTTAGATTTTCTAAAAAGCTATTTTTATTTTTCAATAACATAAATCCTAACGACACTCTTGCCCACTGAATCTTGTTGTTTAGATAACTAGAAATTCTAAAAACTGATAGGTCATTGATATTTGGGCGGATGCTCCAGTTTGGGAGTCACTATTAATTTGGTGGTAAGATATTCTAATTTTTAGCAAATTAATAAGTGTGAATTTAAAAAGATTCATCCTTAACATAAGGCAGGTATCTTTACATGTTTTCTATTTCTATAACATATAGTGAAAGTTAAACAATAAATAACTTCTATGGACAAAATTGAATTATAGCTTGCAATTTATGCAAGTGGAAAAAATTTTTCTAAATTGTGTTTGTCCTTTTGTTTACTTAATAATGTCTGTCAGCAACTGTTATTTGTCATCCCTAAGAGACTTATTTATTTATTATTTATTATTTTTCAAGGATTTATAACATTCCTGTATATGTTTTGTATTTGTCAACATTTATTTACACAATCACCTGTTGTTAGACAGATGTTTGCTTTTAGGATTTTGTTGTTTAAAAGTTACATGAATATCTTGCTATGTTGACCTTTTTGTCGTTGGAATAAATTATTATTGGCAAATAAACAGGTAAAATTGAATTATTAGAGGAAAGGGTATGCACTTTTAACTTTTTTATTGTTACACTTTTTGTCTTTCACCGAAATACACAATATGAAATGTAAACATTAAGATATAAAGTACAGAATGTAACATCCTTGGTGATGATAGCTGGTAGCATTTTAACATACGTATTAGTTTTTAGGACTGCTGCAACAAATTACCCCAAACTAGGTGGATTAAAACAATAGAACTTTTTTCTTTTAGAGTTCTGGAGAGTACCAGCTCAAAATTAAGTTGTCAGCAGGATCATGCTTTCTCTGAAATAAAGTCTTGAGTAGAATCTCTCTAGGGAAGAATCATTCTTTGCTTCTCTCCTAGCTTCTGATGGCTGCTGGCAATGTTTGGTATTCCTTGACTTGGAAACACATCACTCTAAACTCTGCCTCTGACAAAACATAGCATACTTTTGTGTGTCCTGTCACAGCATCCTCCCTTTATGCCTATGTCCAAATTTCACCCTTCTGATAAGACACTATTCATTAGATTAGGTGACACCCTAATACAATATGACCTCATCTTAACTTGATTATATCTTCAAAGACACTGATTCCTAATAAGGTCATATTCTGAAGTTCTGGATGGACATAAATTTGGGGAGGGACAGTATTCAATTCAGTACAATATGAGTCTGTTCATGTCTATTCCTTATGTAAACAAAAATTACCAGTGGTATTACTATAAAATGAAATCATGTTTATACACACTATTTTACAATTTATTGTTTAATCTGATGTTATTTGACACCAATCCATGATAGTATGTATAGATTTATCTCTCAACTTAAAAAAAAATGCTTTATAGTTTTTTGTTTGTTTGTTTTACCAATTCTGTATTAGTAAACATTTAGGTTGATTCCAATTATTCATTTTTATGAACAATGCTGTGACTGTAGAGCAGGAGTTGAAAAACTATGGCCTATGGGCTAAATTTGATCCGATTTCTGTTTCTGTAAATACAATTTTATGGGAATATGGCCAGACCTATTTACTTACATAATAATCTAAAGCTGTTTTCACTCTACAGTGGCAATGCTGATTAGTGGTATAGAGACCATATCACCCGCAAAGCCAAAAAATATTTACTACCCAAAACTTTACAGAAAAAAATTTGCTTACCCTGCCTTAAAGGGGGGGGGGGGGGGGAGAGAGAGAGAGAGAGAGACAGAGAGAGAATGGGTATTATCTACTCACAGATTTCTTTTCTCTTGCCTCCAAGTTCCTTTTAGTGTCTCACAATGGCTGTATGAATGTGTACTATAAGGACCTAATTGACTGAAGAGCCTAACTCCTGCAATTTGAAATCTGAAATTTGAATAGATGTCTCCCATTGACCACTCTTCACCCCTAAGTGTGGCAAGGATACTAAGGGAGACCTATAGCTGGGGTACATGGGACATCTTGATTGGCTTCTTGGTCAGCTGACTTTGGTTTTGTATGGCAATCTAATACACTTTGACCCAAACTTTTCTCTCTTTCTTCTTAACTTGGGGTTGAATTTATGTTGTGGTCTGACTGTTGCCCCAACCTACAACGATTCACTCTCTTCTCTTCATCACACACTATTTCCCTAATATGTTCAATCCCATCTTGGTATCTGCTTTGCAGAAGAGTCACACTAATGCAAACAATACTGAAAGTGGTACAAATGGTAAGATAGGAAACAGGAGCTTTCTGTCTGGCAGGCAGAAGATGCTCTCCTGATTGGTAAGGTGTAGCAGAATAGTACTTAAAAGAGGTGGTGGTTCAATTGCTATTTTATCAGTGAAGGTAGATTTTATGTTAAGTACAATGATATAGCCAAGTGAAATATATGAAGAAAGAATTGCCTACAAAAATAACAGAGTTTACTGATTACTAGTAACTTGTTTTGATGCTGCATAGAAGGATAATAAAAGCTGCTGCAAAGTCCATATGTTTGTCTTCTTTGTGGCTGCATAATATTCCATTGTGTTTATGTACCACATTTTTTTTTTTAATTCCAGCCCAGGTTTGATGGGCAGCATGGTTAGTTCCATGTTTTTGCTATTATGAATAAAGCTGCAACAAACATGCATGTGCAGGTATCTTTTTGGTAGAATGACTTGAGCTCCTCTGGGTATATTTCAAATGGGGGGATTGCTGAGTCATATGGAAGGTTAATTTCTAGTTCTTTCAGAAATTGCCACACTGTCTTCCAAAGAGGTTGAACTAGTTTGAATTTCCACTGGTAATGTGGAAGTGTTCCTTTTTCTCCGCATCCTTGCCAGCATCTGTTGTTGTTTGTTTTATTAATGATGGCCATTTTTACTGGGGTTAGGTGGTATCTCAATGTGGTTTTGATTTGCATTGATCTGATGATTCATGAGACTGAGCCCATCAAGCCTCAAGATGACTTTGGCCCCTGATAATATAGTTTCTGAAACCCCATGGAAGAACCTGAATTAGAACCATATGCTAAACTGACTTTAATTCTCAAAACTTGTATGAGATAATAAATGTTCATTTTTCTAAGCTG
Organism: Carlito syrichta; assembly: GCF_000164805.1. NCBI lineage: Eukaryota > Metazoa > Chordata > Mammalia > Primates > Tarsiidae > Carlito > Carlito syrichta. The sequence goes on from NW_007253094.1 coordinate 234,519, forward strand.
CTTTATTTAGGGACAATTTGTTTTGCAGCAAGATATTAGGCAACGATCGTTTGTTCAGAACTTCCTAATGAGCTAGGTTCTGGCAGACCTACCAATCTATAAAGTCAGACACATCAATTATGAAGTCAGTAGTCCATCATGAAATGTAAATGATACATCAGAATTGTGCCTGAGAAAGACCATGTGTGCAAATAAACTGCATGAGCAGGAAGTTCAGACACTCATGATAATTACTAGAGCTATATCAGTGCCTCTCCAGGATTTGCATTTATGCCTGAGTGGGAAGGTAATGGTGGGCCAAGCATGATGGACAATGGGAGAGGTAAAATGCTGAATACAGTTTACCAATGGGTGATCATGGTAAGTATGTACAAGCCGACAATTGATGGAAGTTGCATTGCAGCCACATTCAGACATGGTGCTTAAACATAATGGAGAAGAAGAATCTTTCCCACTGGGTGGAGTTGTGAGCAGTGCAACAGTCATGTATTTTGAGTAGAAAGAGAAGTGGCCTGTGGTGAGAACATAAAAGCTGGGTCAGCATTCAAAGGCCTGGTTCTCCAACTGGGTTTATGGAAGTAAAAGGACTAAAATGTTGAAGGCAGGGAGGTCTGGGTAAAAGACATGTGAGGTGAGTGTGCATATGATAATGAACACAACATTTAAGGCTTTTATATAACATGTTAATAACTATCAGGAAGCCAAAATGCATCCACATAAGAAGAAATACTGAATGAATAGGACAAAATGACTTCGTTAGTTGACATTAGCTAGTCTTCATCATCAGCAACTATGAAACTGTCAAGTATCCATGGTCATAGAGATGGAAGCTGCAGGTGGACCCAACACCATGGACTCCCACTGAGTACCCAACTTGTCAGCAGCAGAGACCAGCAGTGGTTTCCTAATATAGCTTTTCCAGCCTAGTCTAGCTCCTTATTTTTTTTTTCACACAGGTATTTCCAATTTCCACTTTTTATTTCTTCAGTTTCAAAATTCTTGCATATTTAATCTTGTCTCCTTCTCTGAGCTCCCTTGAAAAAACTCAATCAGAAGACAAATGGCAATGATGGCTTGATAATGCATTTTATCAAAGCCAACTCCAAGGGCACAGTATACATATCAGAAGAGTGAAGATTGCATGAAGGTCAGGCAGGGTATTAAAAATAAAGAATAACTAGACAAAGGAGATATTTTCAGTTATCCAGATGGGTTTCAACTTCTCATACTTCAATCAAGGCAAGTCTAGAATTAATTTTTGGTATTAGGAATGAAGTAGGCACACGATAGTTGCCATGTTTTTATGATTGAAAGCATTCCTGCTAAATGTGCCCCTTAGTCTTGCTCCACAACTTCTTCATTCTGGGTTGTCTTTAAAGTGACAGCATGGGCATAATAAAGTGGGAAAATACATTATGATCACATAGATTATAATTTGAACTGAGGTTTAGTCACTCACAACCTGTGTGATTGTGGAAATATTACACAAAGAAATGAACCTTTGTAACTTGATCTGCACAATTAATATTATTATATAACTTAAGTTGATTTTGAAATGATTCAGTGAGCTTTTATACGCAAAAATACCTAGAATATCTGTCACAGAGTCACCAGAACAGGTGACATTTTTGCTGGAGTTAATAGAATGTGAGGAACATACTGCAGAATTCACTCCTGGTTTTGAACAGGACTTTTCTTAAGGTTTCTTATCACCCAATATCTTCATCTGCATATTCTATATTTAAATCTATCTATAAGTCCTCTCCATCAATGAGATTGCATTTTGAAAACTGCACAATATTCAGTAATTTATTTTCTTAATTTCTCTATAAGCCCTGCCCCTCTGAACATGACAGTGATCGAAAGTCAGTGTTAGGCATCAATCTTTTTATGCTCTAAACTTCAGTGAAAGATCTTGCTTATGAAAAACAAAAAGGCACAAAGATTCCAGCATAGGTGAATAATCTGACATTATCTCTTTTCTTCTCCCTATGCCAACCTTTTCCAACACATCCTATAAAAACATTTTTATAGTTCAGAGTGAATTCAGCCAATTCTTTACCAAAATAATTAGCAACAGAATTGACTGGATAGAATGATTTTTTCCCTTATATGGATAATATGATGTTTTCCTGTCTGTAGGCATCTTCCTACTCTAAATGCTAGGCAGAACCAGGTAAAATCCCAGGGAAAGGAGTAATCAGTACAGAGGGCCCTCTCTGTTCTAGATTACAGCAATTAAAGTTGTACCTAGAGTTTACAGATAGTTCAGGTAATCAGGACAGAGGGGAGATCAGGGCTGATTAGAAATTACTGAAAGAGGTGAAGAGTATATATATACGTTACACTTATCCTTCATGTTATTATCCTTTTAAGACTCTCAAGTACAACTATATAGATTTAAAGGAATTTAGACATGTAGGATTCTTTCTTCTGACTTTTATTGAATTAAAAGTCAGAGGAAAGGATCCTACATGTGCTAAAGTTGTGATTATACTATTTTTTGTAGTTCTTATATTCCTTTTATTTAACCTTTATTCACTTTGTTCACATGTTATCTAACTACTCAGTCTTGTATTTATCATATTGTGCTGTACAATGGATCCATTGATAACTATGCATTTAAAAGATTAGTTAGAAATTTCACTCAATATAATGATTTGAAATATATCAGCAAAGCAATACTTTATCATAGCAATATAAGTTGGCCTTTGTGTATAATGTGAGTTCTTAAATATCACTTCAGGAACAGGTGATTTCCTGCTCACATATGCTTTTTTTAAAAGATGAAGCTTCTGGTCATGGGAGTCTTTTGAATTAGGCATCTGAATACATGTTTTCCTTACAATACAACTTTTTGAAATATGTGTCTCAACAGTCCCTAAATTCGGTATATATATATCATGCTCAGACTCCATTTTTGTCATGCGCACCTTTATCATCACAATCATCCTTTCAGTATTGTGAACATGCCACATTGTCATTGAATTAAGAAAACATTGATGAAAAGACCAATTGCTTGAAAAGTTATTACATGTTTAGTTGATACGAAAAGATAATGAGTACATCATGTTCCTTTCAGCAAGAAGATACTCGATATAAACAGACACAGAAAACTTGGGAAATAGAAAGAATATTAAAGCGAATATAAACTCTCAACCAAGACAAGGAAAGAGACCTTAGATAATTTACAGAACAATTTTGTGGGTGATGAGCATCAGGAGACCCTTGACATCAGAGTGTCCCTGTTAAATAAACATAGAAAGAGATCTCTTAGGCTTTCCCTTTTGTAGTTCATAGCTCAGTGAAAGTACACACACATTGATCCTTCCTGTAAGCCAAAAATAAAAGGAGAAAGAAAATTACTCCTTCATGTCTATTCTTTCTACAACTCATCTGTCAATACAACTGGATCTTCGATGGTTGGGCAAAGACATTATCAATTGTCCTTATTGTTTATTTACTCACAGGTCTATTGCTGCAACCCACAACTTAGGCAGATCTTCTGACCAGGCATTTGGCCATCTTGTATCGTATTTCTTTCATCTTTATACCATAGATAATGGGGTTGAGCATAGAGGGTAGGAGAAGGTAGAGATTGGCAAGGAGAATATGCGTATGAGGTGGAATATTGTGACCAATGCGATGAGTGATAGAGGAAAAGAGTGCAGGCACATATGTAACAAGGATGACAAATATGTGAGCTGAACAGGTGTTCAGTGCTTTGCAGGTGGCATCTCGAGAACTGAGGCGTCCCACAGCTTGAAGGATGAAGGCATAGGAAAAGCCAATGAGCACCAGATCAAATCCCATCACAAGCAGGATCACAAAGAGCCCGTAGATTCTATTGACTCGAGTGTGGTTACAGGCCATTTTTACCACAGCCATGTGATCACAGTAAGTATGAGGAATGACCATGTGACAGAAGGTCAACCTTTGAAGTAGAAGAGGCATGGGCAAGATAAGAATCACACCCTTGGTTAGAGCTATCAGTCCCAGGCGTCCAACTAGGGAATGACTCAGAATTGTGTTGTAACGTAATGGCTCACACACAGCCACAAAGCGGTCAAAGGCCATGGCAACAAGTAGGGCTGATCGGACTACCGATGCCCCATGAATGAAAAACATCTGGGTAAAACAGGCATTAGAAGTTATATCCCGATCATTGAGCCATAAGAGGCAGAGGAGCTTGGGCACCAGAGCCAGAGTGGATATGAGGTCAGCCACCATCAGCAGGGCTAGGAGCAGGTACATTGGTGTGCGAAGTGTGGGCTCTATGGCCACCAGGAAGAGGATAACACCATTACCAATGAGGATAGCCATAAACATGGAGGAGAAAGAAACAGATATCCACAAGTGCTGTGACTCTAAGCCAGGTATGCCCATCAGAGTGAAGGTCACGAAACTGGAATGGTTGAAGATTAGCATGGCAGAAACTGTTGGTAGTTGTTAAAGAAAGTTTAGACACCTGCCAATAAGACACGAGTAGTGAGTTGTTTTTACTGGTTTGGGTTCTAATAACTTGTTGAGATGGGGCCTAGAGAAAGATGGCAGAATGCCTCTTTGGAATTATATAATCCACAATCTGTTTTCAAGTCTGTTTCTAAACACCTATATTGTTTTCATAATCATTTATTTATGGGGTTTTGGCTTCTTTTCCATATGAAAAAAGTTGCAGTGAACCTTTACTCTTAACCAATCCAAATTCAGTAATTCTACACTTCAACATTTTACTAAAGTCTGAGCAAGAATAAGAGCAAATAATTTTACCTTTGATGTAAAGCTGAAAGAATGTGATAGAAGAACCATGACATTCTCTTTGAAAGTTTCTAATTTATATATATATAGAGAGAGAGAGAATGAGAAGAAGAACATATGCCTCCTCACTCCTTTTTTCAAGAATGCTGAGCTTTTGGGAAAATCTCTTTTGAGTTCCTCCGATTTTATGTTTTGTTTCTCTTTCAGCAATCCACTCTCAGATAGTAATTCCTTTTCTTCTCCTAGAGCCCTTTGGTATTTTCGGGAAAAATATGAAAGACATACTGTCCAAATTAGAGCACTGTTAAGTGGCTGCCTCTCACTATCTTCCAAGATATGCATATTTGTACTTACTGAATAGTCCTTTAAGATTTAAAGTCTATTATACTCAGTGATCTAGCACAGAAACAAAAAACTGAGTACCACATGTTCTCACTTATAAGCGTACCCTGAACCTTTATCATAACACTATAAGAAAGGGTTTAGCAGTAGCAGAACATTACCAGGGGAGGGAAGAGGGGCACATAACATCAATAAGGGTACCTGATCTCAAATCAGACGAAGTGGGGACCAAAGGGAGGCCCAAACTTTACCTGTAAAATGATCACATATCTACTTAGTCCTGAATTGCAGCCCACATCTTTAAAATTATATTAAATTTAAAAAAGATTTTTTTTGACCTGACTTGTGCATAACTCTCTCTTCCACTGCAAGTGGATGTCATGTATAAATTATATTACATTTAATCATGAAGCAAATTTAATTTTTTACTTAAAATTAGTCTACTAGGATAAGAGTACTCATTTGTTCTTTAGTTCCTATTATGAATTAAGTATAATTTCTCTCTCCTCCCACTCATCTATGGATTTACTAAGCAGTAGTTAAATAAAAAAGTCTTCCTACTAATACTGATCTCTTTGGTACCTAGTATCTTCTATTTCTTACACATTGTCCAATCCATCTACTTTGTAGGTGACAGACATTCTATTTAAGCCTGTGGCCTCTGTTCATTCTTCCATATGTTGGGAACTTACCACTGTATTGTAAAATGTTATTTAGAAATCTTCTGAGCTGTTACAGTCATTAGGATGATCAACAACTTTTATAAGAAGTAGATGTGCAGATGTCTACATAATGAAGGAAATTTTTATTAAACTTGGATTTCTATTAGGAAGCTAATCTTCATAATTCTATCTCTCTCTCTCTCTCTCTCTCTCTCCGTGTGTGTGTGTGTGTGTGTGTGTGTGTGTGTGTGTGTGTGTGTATGTGTGTGTAGGGGGACAAACAACAGAGAAAAATCTTTGATAAATAAATTAACACTGTAATTAGCATTTTGAGCATCATATTACAGAGAACAATCTTCCTTGGAAAATAGTAATACAGGGTGAACTTAGAAGAAAATTTGTACTCATGCCTAAGCAAACATTAAGAACAGTTCTATAAATGCAAGCACCTTCTCATATAGGGTTTGCTGAAGAGAATCTGTAGATCCTGTACACAAGGAGAAAAACTTAAGAGGAAACAAACATTTCTTTTATTTGTATTTATTTATTTTATTTTAAAGCTGTGGGGTACAATTCAGGGTTAGGTATACAAAGGTTCATTATGCAGGTACCCTTGTTGATAAGGTGTGCCTCTCCCTCCCCTGGAAGTTTCCCTCAACTGCCAATCCCATGCCCCTCCCCTGGCAGTTTCCCACTACTGCCAATCCCTTTCTTATAGTATTATGATAATCGTTCAAGGTTCGCTACGAGTGAGAACATACGGTACTCTGTTCTTTGTTTCTATGATAGATCACTGAGTATGATACACTCTAAATCCATCCAAGTTGAGAAACAAACATTTCTTTAGTCATATAGCTAGGAACTCTTTAGGATATTAAAAGTCCACTGTAGAGAACACACATGACTTTTACGTGACTTATGACAAGACTTTATGAATCATTAAATTTATTAACACTGTCACAGGATATGATTTCTACCCATAACAGACAGGAGAAATAATTGAATATTTGAGTTGCTCCTTTATAACCTAATAATTCCAGAAATATTTATTTCAGATTATCTATAGGACTACTGAAATAAAGTTTATGCATCCACAAACTGGACCCTATGCTAAGATCCTTGGGACTTACCTGCATGTAGCAAAATATAAATATTAAGTTTGCTTATATGAAACACTTCTGTACTTTCTTTGACTTTTAAAAAATGTAACCATACCTCATTTTAATGCTCATTTTAGACTCTGAGGTCATTCATTAGTAATAGTTACATTTGTTGTCTTTATACAACCTCCTGTTGAGCATCTCCTTTATTTCTTTTCTTATAGGGTCTAATTCTACCTGACTATTACAACTAAAATTATTGAAGAGCAACACCCCTTACATACTTAGTCATGTTTAAATCAATTTAAACCTGGCACTCATAAAATCAGTGCATTTGTTAAAGTTACTACAAAAGACTACACAAAATTTAAACTGCCTTATTCTTCCACATCCTTAAAACAGGTCACTGTTCATAGAGCAACTGGACTAGGTTTAGTCTAAGCAATCAAAGAGGAAGCTAATTTTTAGGGCATTGACTAGTTCTCTTATTGATTCTAAAGCTAACAGAACATAAAAATAACATGGGAATGATAATGTAGATAGAGAAATGGAAGGTATCATTAAAGAGACAAAATAATTCTAAATTATTCTTCTGTTCTATCCTCACTTCTCCCTCACTTTCAGGTAAATTAAATATTTATGCAGATGAGCTTATTCCACAGTTTTAATGTCCATCATCATCCCTGCATACTTTCATATCCTTCCAGTCTTCTAATTCTCCTTTTGATTAAGCCTATCTATCAATGTTATTTAATAGTATTAATATATTTGTCCTTTTGTCTTTTGTGACCCATGCCCCATTTCAATTCACCAATTACTGTGACATCCACAAAATGTTGTACAATGCGAATAGGACTCACATTAAAGTATTAAAATATAAAATGCCAATCATTATTCTTTTGTTTACCACTTATTTCAAATTTCATTACTTTCCAGAAGATTAATAATTATTATCTCACATTTAATTTACCAATGATTCCAGCTAATAACATTTTTCATTTGTCCTAGAGAAAATAAGTATGGAAACAGTTCCTCAATTTTGTTGCTAAGAAAGAAATGTAAAATATGTCGCGAAGGGGACCCAATAAAATCCAGAATTATTTTTCGGAGGGCAAGCCCCTTGTAGTACACAGGCTTCCCTTATTAGGGAAGTGTTCTAGGAACCCATCAACATCAGTGTATCAACTAGTGTTGTTATGAGAGGCTGCATTCATATTCATTGAATTTTTTTGAGATTCTTTTAACGTGTTTACACATTTTATGATGAGTGATTTACTTGAAAACCTATTCACAGCATGCTGAATATTCAGCAGTTTTTAATCAAAGCAGCATGACCCCCATGTTCCATGCATTCTCCCTATTCACCCAATTTTGCCCCGAGTGATTTTTTTTTTCTAGGATGAAGAGTCCTCAAAGGGAAACATTTTTTCAGTGTGGAAGCGGCGAAACAAAAAATGGCAGAAACACTAAAAGGCATCTAAATTGATGAGTTCAAAATTGTGTTGAGTAACGAAAAAAACATTTTAATAGGTGTATTGCATCAAATGGAGAGTACTTTGAAGGTGACTGAGGCTTAAACATGTAGCAATAAATACACAAATTTTAGTAAGTAAATTTCATTTATTTTTGGGTACCCCTTTTGGTCTTCTGGTAAGACTGCTTGCCATTATATCACAGCCTTAATGTCAGTCTCTTTAGCATTTAGGGGAGGCTTTATATTATTAAAACTGATAATTTTCTTTAGCCAAATACAGTCTATGACAGGAGCAGGAGGAGACCTGCAGATCTCCTTATGCATTTTGTAAATGACCTCTCACCCCCCAACCTAACATCCTCCGCCATTAACATGCAACATCCCCTGTATCCTATGCCATCACAATATTTCTGTAGAGCAGTACCACAAAAGAATGTAAGTTTGATTTGAACATTCATCTCAGATGCCGTCAGAATTAAACTTATCATATCTTATATCCCAGTTTACTATTGCCATTTTAAGATAACTTAGCCTTCCTAGGCAAGCTTTATTGCCAATACCTTTATCACTACGTATTCATGGAATTTCCTAATTGTACTCAATTCCCTACCTACCCATAGCCTCCAAAATCTTTATATTGTGCTCTTTAGAAATTATAGGCTGTTGTAAAAAATGTTACGTCTTTCTCTAAGAGAAACCAGGATATGCCCTGAGCATATTGCATTTTGTACAGTCACAAAATATAGAAGTTACTTTTATAAATACCACTATTCACAGAGTAGAGATTCTGAAACTGGGGTATGTATTAGATCCTTTTGCTTCCCATTGTACTTTCCAGATCTTTCTTAGTCATTTTTCTTTAAAACCCCAGGCTCTTGAAACATAAGCTGTCAGATCACATCACCCTTTTACCCCTTCCTTTGCAGTCATTTTTCCTTATCAAGATATGTTTTTAGTACCTTTCTTATATTTCAAGGATATATAGGTTTTTGATGCCTTTCTCTCTAGCAGTACTTCTTTTAATTGTTGCCTATAAAATTGATTCATATCAGTAATCAAAAAGGAGCTTGGTCTTTAATTTCTTGACCACCTCATTTTTAATAGTCTTTTTCTTCACCCCACTTCATCCACTCATAAATAATATGCTAGAATAACTGTACTATCTTTAAAATCTTGTTTATAAGGATCTAACACTTAGCTCATATTTAATACATGTTTCTCCAGTTCATTTTTCCTAGAACCTTTTACTTCAACAATTCTTTGACATTATGAGGTTGTTTAATTCATCAGGGCTACCTTTTCCTAGAAACTTTTTCTTGTCTGTTACCATCTTGCCTCCCCACCAGGTTGAAAAATATGCTTCACCACTATTCTCACTTTCTTATGTTTACACTCCACTTCTTTGTTCCTCTCTCTTAATTGTCTTTATATAGTAAAGGTGTGGTTGTGCAGATCATGGTAAAGCCAACTCTACCTGCTCTACATCACACGTGAGCATCTAAACATGGCTTCCAAGAAACATACAACAACGAATCATTGATTCTAGTTTAAGTACAGTTCGCAGGAGAGTTGTCAACACACTCAGGAGTCATAACAAGTTTCTTTTCACACTTTTACTCTGTGAGACATTTTGCTGCCCTTCATTTTAATCTCCCGACAGTTCCTCCTTTCATCTCAGAATCAGGAGACAGTATTTTTAATATTTCATAGGAAACAGAAGAAACCCAAACAGAATTTTCTAATTTCTCCAACACCAAGAATGGCACAAACAGCATTGTCACTGTATCTTTCTATTACTATAAATGACCTGCCACATTCTTGTTTAAAGTTTACTCAACTGCTCCTAAACTGAATCACATTCTTTCTCCTCATACAAAAACTTGTTCTTGCAATTATACCTACCTCTACCATCTTATCAATATTTCCGGTTCTAGTGAGACACCCAACTATTCTCTTTTTCACCATCACCATTCTACCTATTCTACGTCTTTATTTTTCAATGGGACAACCAATATAAGTCCTTATTGATCTTTCTGCTTCTTTCTTGCCTACATATTGCTGCCCAGTCCACAGAGAAGCCATGCTATATTTAGAATCTTAAAAATACATAAATAGCATGATATCATGACCTTCAATGACTTTCTATTATGCAAAGAATAAAGCAAAAAGAACTCTGTCATGATGTTCAAAGCACTGTGATCTCATGATACTCATAATATATAAAGTGTCATCTGGCTTCAGATAACTTCTTCCACTTTATTTTCTACCACTCTCCTTCCTTGCTCATTTTATTCTTGGCCATTTTGCTCTTTTTTAAGCATACTTTCTAAGGTTTGTCCCTGCCTCAGGGCTTTTCCATCTCCCCATGAACTCACTCTGTATTTTATGGGGTTATGTAAAAATATCATTGCTTTTTAAACTTCTATTTTAATCATACTAAACTAACATATCATCTTTTAAAACATTCTTTTTTAATAAATACTTTTATACATAGCGGAATCAAAAAATAATTCGTAGTCATGGTTGCATATTAGAAACACCTGAGATGTTTAAAAATTACTGATACATAGGCACCACTGATTGAATCTGAATATATGAAAATTGGAATCTAGAAACTTTCATTCTTTCAGAGCTTGTTGGAGTTTTTCCCTGTGTAGCTATATTTTGATTGATCAGCCCAAGAATTGAGTTAAAATCTATAGATGCAAGGGTGCACAAAACTAGGTTCTCCTTTTTCTTTGTTCTCATCTTTCTCTCCTCTGTCTTTCTTATCCTCCATTATTATTCTTTGTCCTGTAGATAAATTATTAATAACATATGAACAGATCACCATGACACAGCTCAATAAGTGTTATAACTGAGACATAAAAGAGTTTATTAAGTTTAAAAAGACTCTTCCTTGTGCAGAAGACAAGAACAAAAAATTTGTGTAATTTTTTTATCCCAAAACAATGAAAAAATTAGTCAAGAATCTTAATACATGAAGTCGGAGAGACAAGGTCAGAGGCAGAACCATGACTGATAGCTCCTTTGTCTAGAATGGTTTCCCCACTGCATTCCTTTTTTCTTTTCTTGACAAATGTGTATTTAGCTCATTCCTATCCTCATTTTTTCTCTCTTGCCCATATCATGACTTTGCCAGCATCTGTACACTATTGCCTAGAAGTTAAGCTAAGTTTCTTTTCTTTAAGTGATTCCTTTCATTAACTACTATTTATTGAGTAGTCACTGTGAGTCAGGATTTTTAAACCAATTCCACCTTGCCATACTTGATAATGTATTCATATTATCTGAAAGCTATGGATTCTTGAATCACTTATTCATTCTTCCCTTATATTTTCTGTAAACTTTATCAACTTTCAGAAGGGGCAATGTTTTCAGATATCTGGGATTGAGAATCGATGGGTGGTTAGAAAATGAATGCCAATGAAATAGAATCAGTTAAAGCTCCAGATAGAATAAGTTTAGGGAAAACAATCTAATTTTTAAAAGAGGAGGCAGGAATAGCTGTTTTAATTATTTAAAATGGAACTTACCTATAAATGTTAAACTACATTCTTCCTACAGTCCTCTCTTCTTCAGATAACCAGCGCATTATCATTTGGAAGTCACAACTTACATTTGCCCATTTCATGCTTCATGGAACACTTCCTTTTTTTTTTCTAAGCTAGGAAGTAAAAGTCCCTGGGTAGGAATCCCTTGTCTACCCTGGCTCTCCCCTTTTTATTTTTCTGTACCCCAATATGCCCTCACACTTTATAAGGATAATTTAAAGTCTATGATTTCATCTTCCAAGTACTCTGGGCATAGCTATGCCTCTCCAGAGGTCAAGGATAGAGGAAGAATGAAAGACATATTATAGTATAATAAGCATAATAGCTTATCAGGGAATCCCACTGGGATTCTTACTTTAAAAAAAAAAAAAAAACCAACAACGTGACCTGAAAAGCAGTTCTCTGAGGAAAAGGGATAGTTTTGTCCATTCCAGCTATCATATGATGACTTCTTTCTATTTGGTCTAAAATTTGCCCAAGTAGAGAATATTTGTAAACTTCAAGATATTATAATATTGGAATACCTTACAACACAATATATACAAATAAATAGAATTACTTTGTTCTTACACATATTTTCACCTTTGCTATGTATTGTTAAATTTCTTTTCAAAATATTTCTGTAATTTTATATATGCATACACAATATGAAATTCCCCATTTCCTCACATACTTGCCAGCAGTTGGTATGGTTTATTTTTGGCAATCTGTAGCATGCCAAATGGCACCTCATTATTGTTCACAGTTGCATTTTTTCTCTCAAACTCATTAACTAATGAAATGCACTTTCTTTTCACTTATTTTTGCTTACTTTTCTAATAAACTGTTGATTTTTATTTAAAAAAATTGATTTGGAGTTATTTTTATTTCATGTTTTTAAGTACCTTATCACATACATGCATTTCAGTAATCTTCTAACCTATTTACTTTGAATGCTGTTATTTCATTCCATACTAATATAAATTGTGTAAAAGAGGAATGTATCAATTGCTTCATTTGTGATTTGTATGCTCTGTCATAAATTTTCTTGTTTTGAGGCAGGAGCAGGCAGGGGCCCTTCTAAAACAAAGAAATAAGTGCCTTCCCAGAATATAAAAAGAATAGGTTGGAGAGAAAATGATGTGGCATAGTCAATGTCTAAGTGTGCCTGAATAACCCAGTTACAACAGTGTGCCATAAAATAATGAATCGAAAGTGCAGGTCGCCATGTAAGGGAAACAAAAGGGCTAAAATGTAATATAAGGCAACACCCTGTTACATTCCGGGACTCAGCTTTTCCATGTAAATCTGCTGGGCCAGCGCTGGCACAAATAAATGCTGCTTCCAGGCAAAAAAAAAAAAAAGCTTCGGTGTCTCGTCTCTCTCTGTAAAGTATCCTGCCACATATCTAGAGCATTGGTTGGGAAATTGGGAAGTGGAGAGAGTGTTTCACCTCCCTTGTCACTGCGATGCAACCCCCCATGATGCAGGAAGAGGTGACCTCGCCTGGCGCCAGCAGGCCTATCGATCTGTAGGGGATTAATCCTCCCGGCATGCTGAGGGACGGACCCCAGGAGCACAAAGAGACCTGTTGAGGCCCAGAAATCAACCACGGGAGCACTGTCTGTCAGACTGGTAAAGACCCAGGTTAGATTTGGTAAGCCTGCCCCTAAGAAGCAGAAGGGGAACCTGATCACCTTCCAGAGTGGCCTGACTAGTACCAAAGAGCGACGAAACCATAACTCTAAGGCGCTGGGCAGTGGGTTGGAGATGCTGTGTGAATGCAAGTGAATGAGATACTACCCAGTGAAGAAGTGAGTGTAGAGTCCCAATTCATGAATCCATGGCAACTTAATATGGCTTAGTGTGGTCATAGAGTTGGTAGAAATCCTGAAATATGCAAAAAACCTCCAGTAAGAGGGGTTAAGCCTTTCAGGGAAGGCCTGGAGTCTTCAGGTCTGCAAGAAATCTCCATTGTGGGAGATTGAGCACCCTTTTGGAAAACTCCAGAATTGCACAGACTAACCCAGTAACCAAGAATGGGTAATAAACAGTGCAGGCCTACGAAGGGAAACCAGAGGAACTCCCTTAAAATTCCCCCAGATGGCCCACTGGGACAAATGTTGGAAGGCTGGGAAAATGATTCCAGAACTAAGAAGAAGGAAAAGAAGAATGATTAAATTTTGTTGCTTTATCTGGACAAACAACCCCCAAACAAACCAAAAAACAACAAACAAAACTATACACCAGCCCTTGGTCTTTTGCCCGGAATTTGGTTCTAATAAAGATTGGCTTTGCCAAACTTTACTGATTTGTGTAAATAATAAGTCCTCTGTTTTATCTGAGGAAAAACACTCTGCCCTTTGCTGGCTACTGCAGGCCCTTCCCATATTCCCCCTTAAAACGGGGAATGTGGAAAGGAAAGAAAAAAAATCTGAGCCCCTAGAGAAAAGGGAAAAGCCTTGGGATCCACTTTCCTGTATTCTCCTGCCTTATAATCCTCAAGAAGACCAGGGATGTAAGGAGGGAGAATGGGCAGAAAAGAGAAACTGTCAGGAATTTGGGAGTCAAAACCCCCAGGCTCCTGATATATTTATCCTAACATGAAAAGGGAATTGAAACAATGCCAGAAAGATATTTTAAAATTTCCCTTTCCTCCTGAGGATTCAGGCAAAAGTCAAAACTACTCCCCTTAGGTGAAGTCCCACTGGGACAACGAGAAATTGGTTTTGTGAATGCTCCACTCAACAGTACAGAAATAAGACATTTCAAGAAAGAAATGAAATCACTCCTAGAGTACACACTAGAATTGGTTGATTAAGTTAATCAATTCCTTAAACCTAACATATATACTTGGGTAAAACTAATGTCTATTATAAATATTTTGTTTACTGGGAGGAAAAAAGGAATGATTAGGTAAGTGACTCCGTCCATCTGGGAAGAAAATCACGCCCCAGTTCCAGGTGTACAGCTGCAAAACAGAAGTATCCAAATATTGACCCTAGATGGAATAATAATATCCAGGAGATAGGGTGAAAATGCAAGACTTGAGGGAACTAAGACTAAGGATACTTGAAAATCTGCCCTAAGGTCTTAAAATATTTCTAAGGCTTTTGAAATTTGGCAAAAAAGGGAGAAAACTCCCACAGTTTTGTTTGTTTGTTTGTTTGTTTGTTTTTCACAATAACTCAGGGACCAGATGAGAAAATATTCTGGATTAAATCTAGAAGACCTTGTAAAATAAGAATTGTTGAAAGTAAACTTTGCTACTAGAAGCTGACCCAACATTGCAAAAAAGTTACAAAAGCTAGAGGAATGGAATGAAAGGCCCATTAAAGACCTGTTGAGAAAATCACTGAAAGTGTTTGTTAGAGGAGATGGGAAAAAAAAAAAGCTGAGGCAAAAAGCTCAAATTATGATAAGCACTGTCAAAAAGGTGACTCAGAAACAAAGAATGGGAGGCACCCATGGATGGGCTTTAAAAACCAGAGAGGGCAAGCTAAAGAAAAAAGCAACCCTAAGGAAAATGGGACTGGAAATTTTAATCCAAAGAAAACTTAAAAAGTTTTGGGGCTTAATAAAATATTATAATTGGTGGATTAAATCCTATACAACTAAAACTAGAGGCTTATATTCTAAACTATTAAAAGAAGTCCAAAACCTTCTTGAGTGGACTGAGGAAAAATTATAAAATTTTTAAAAAATGAAACTTAAAGCAAGCCTTAATTACCACTCTTGTCCTAGTCCTCCCTTCTTTAAAAAAGACAATTCTTAAAATAATATGTATTAGCTATTTCCTGTACCTTATCCTCTCCTAGATTGAAAGGGCCCCTTGCTCAAACCCTTCCTCTTGAGTTTACAGTTCACCAGTTCCAACCCGGAGATTGAATGCTGATCAAGTCCTGGAAGGAGACTAAGCTCAAACCAAGCTGGGAAGGATGCTATCAAGTGCTTCTGACAACTGAGATGGCCATATGGACTGCTGAAAAAGGGTGGATGCATCATACCTGCATCATGAAATCACTAAAGGAAGTTACAGTACCAGAAAACACTCCCATTAAATGGGAAGTCTCTCAAAATAAACAACTGAAACTAAAAATCAAGAAAACCTAATGTATTCCTCTATACTTTTTCTCATAACACTGCCAACTGCATTTCTTATCATATGTATGTTTGTTGCTTTTATCGTTAAATGTATATCCAAAGGGTTTTTCAATCCTAAACAACCATGAAAACTTAATATTTACCTTAAAGATATCACTAATTCTAACCATAGTAATAAACAAAAACAAAGGATGGTTTATTATTAATGTCACTAAAACAAACTCCCCAGTAACTATTAAATTTGATGCCTGTTCTGTCCTGTCATGTGGAAGTCTCACAACCAAAGAAAATTATCTATGGTTGACAAATACCTTTGTCCTGATACTACTGCTGAAGATGGTCTAAAATGTGTCAAAACAAAATACGGGGGAGGGGTCTAACCCTTGTGTTAAGAATGGCATAACTTTACTTGTCCCAAATAACCCTTGCTAGGACTGGTCTGGTGTCTTTTAAATGACTCAATTAAAAAAATAAACAGTTCCATTTAAAAAAGAGAAAAAAAACCCTCAAAAATAAAATTCAACTTATAAAAGGGGCTAGCACTCCTAGTTGTCAACATTTACAATGTAACCCATTGTTATTAACAATAACTCAGCCTTATCTCATAGACAGAAATCCTATGATACCTTGGAAATACAGGTTAGAGGCAGCCATATCTGTACAGGACCCTCTAGGTAAATTTTAAATAAGATTAATTGCAACACTTCCAGCATCTTCACCATGCATCAATACTATCCCAACTCCTAATACAAATTCTTTACAGCTTTGGGAATTGAACCAAACTAACCCCAAGAATGATCCTGGCAAGGTAATGATTATGAAAGTAACAGACTTAAACGTTAGGGATTGAAACAGGATATGGGAACACAGGTGCCTGGGTTGAATGGATAAAATATACAATAACAAGCCTTAACAAAAGTAATTTTTATGCTTGTGCCATGGGTAAGCCACAAGCTCAAATAGTCTCATTCCCTATTAACTGGGACATAGACCCCCAAAAGAACAAGTTGTCTGTTGATTCTATATCAAGATAAGGACGCATGGGGAAATGGGACTTGTCGCATCCTCTGTCTGATCCGCCTGTACAGACGTCAGACCCGATGATGTATACTTCCTGCTCCATAGGTAAGGCAAATCACTCCTCTTGTCTTTCCAGACAAGGGGATGGTTTCACAGCTTCTGTGAGGCATCTGCAAACCTGTACCTATGTCTCTGGGACAACTGAGGGCAACCATTCACACTTTAACATTCCTCGAATGGATGTTTGGTAGCACTGTAAAGGTAGAACAATTCAAGCCCTGTTGTCACCCAAATGGATAAAAACCTGTGCTTTGGTTTAATTGGCTATTCCCTTCACCCTGGCATTTCAAAACCCACTAATAACTACTAAAAGAGTCAAATGATCATTACCTGAACCACCAGTACCCAGCTCATTTGACTCTAATGTATACCTAAATGCTAGAGGATAGCATAATGAATATATTACTCTATCAATATTTATTAAATACTTTCTTTTTTACTTTAAAGATGTGGGGTACAATTCAGGGTCAGGTATGCAAACGCTGGTTATGCAGGTACCCTTTCTGTTGAGGTGTGCCCTTCCCTCCCCTAGCAGTTTCCCTCAACTGCCAATCCCACCCTCCCATCCCTGGCAGTTTCCCACTACTGCCAATCCCATTCTTATGTATTATAATTGTTCAAGGTACTCTCTTTTTTGTTTCTGTGATAGATCACTGAGTATGATACACTCGAAATCCAGCCAAGTTGCTGCAAGATCCATGTTTGTCCTGCCTTATAGCTGCATAATATTCCATTGTGTATATGTACCACATTTTTTTATCCAGTCCAGCTTCGATGGGCAGCATGGATCGTTCCACGTTTTAGCTATTGTGAATAGAGCTGCAACAAACATACATGTGCAGGTATTTTTTTTTTTTTTTTGTAGAGTGATTTGAGTTCCTCCAGGTATATTCCCGATAAGGGGAATTGCTGGGTCATATGGAAGGTCAATTTCTACTCTTTCAGAAACCGCCACACTGTCTTCCAAAGAGGATGCACTGGTTTGCATTCCCACCAGCAGTGTAGAAACATTCCTTTTTCTCTGCATCCTTGCCAGCATCTGTTGTTGTTTGTTTTCTTAATGATCGCCATTCTTACTGGGGTTAGGTGGTACCTCAATGTGGTTTTGATTTGCATTTCTCTGTTGATGAGTGAGGCGGAGCACTTTTGCATGTGTCTATTGGCTGCCCATGTATCTTCTTTTGGAAGTGTCTATTCTTGTCTTTTTCCCACTGTTTAATGGGGCTGTTTGTTTTTTTCCTTTTGGCATGTTTGAGTATCTTGGAGATCCTAAATGTTAAACCTTAGTCAGATATACAGTTGGCAAGTATTTTTCTCCCATTCTGTGGGTTGTCTCCCTATCTCTTGATGGTTTCTTTTGCTTTGCAGAAGCTCTTTAGTTTGATGAGGTCCCATTTGTCTATCTTATTTCTTAAGGTATGGGCATTTAGGGTACTGAATAGGAATTGGTTCCCAGTTCCAATTTCCATAAGGATGTCTCCTGCGTTTTCTAAGATTCTTACGGTTTGAGGTTTTATGTTTAGGTCTTTGATCTATTTAGAGTTAATTTTTGTGTATAGTGATAGGTAGGGGTCCTGTTTCAATATTCTGCATGTGGTCAGTCAGTTTTCCCAGCACCATTTACTGAATAGGCTCTCCTCTCCCCAGTGGTTGCTGTTAGAGGTTTTGTCAAAGATGAGTTGGTTGAGAAATTGAAGCTTTGCTTCTGGATTCTCTAGCCTGCTCCATTGGTCTATATGCCTGTTCTTGTACCAATACCAGGCTGCTTTGATTACTGTAGCCTTATAGTAAAGTTTGAAGTCTGAAAGTGTTTTATCTCCTACTTTGTTTCTTTTGCTAAGGATTGTTTTAACTATTCGTGGTCATTTATGTTTCCATATGAATTTCTGTATTGTCATTTCCAGGTCTGAGATGAATGATATTGGTAACTTAATGGGTATTGCGTTGAATCTGTAGATTGCCTTTGGTAGGATGGACATCTTAGCAATGTTGATTCTTTCTATCCATGAGCATGGAATATTTTTCCATTTGTTTGTGTATTCTTGGGTTTCTTCGAGCAGTGCTTTGTAGTTCTCATTGCAAAGGTCTTTCTCTTCTCTGATTAGGAAGATGCCTAGGTATTTCATTTTTTTGTGGCTATTGTGAATGAGATTGTGCTTTTAATTTGGATCTTTGCCTGCTTGTTGTTGGTGTATAGGAATGCAACTGTCTTTTGCACATTTAGTTTGTACCCTGAGGCCTTGCCAAAGTCCTTTATCAGTGTAATTTTTAAAACTTACCAATATCTCACATTACTTGCATCTCATATTTACTTAAGTATATAGTTGCCCTAATATTTCATACTTATTTTTATTGGGCTTTTGTAGTAGCAACATATAAAACTTTCATATTTGTTGTGCCTGATATGTGTCCTGTTTTGTATTTCTAATGCTTATTTTGTCTTTCTTCTTCCAAACACCCCAAATTCCTTCAGCATTCAACAATGACAGAGTAAGATAAATTGAGAAAACATATTTATTAATCAAGATTCAATCAAGAAAAAAACCAGTAGTAGACACAGACACACACACACACACACACACACACACACACACACACACACACACACACACATACACACAGAGACACACACAACACATACCATATTCAAGGGATTGGTTTACAAAAATGTGGGGCTGACTAACAAAGTTTGAAGTCCATGGAGTAGACAGATAGAAAGTAAAGATCACAAGCATACTGGAACCTCCTCAGACATGGATGAAGCTGGTTTCTACATGTGCAAGTCTTTTTTTTTCCCCCATGGAAAGCCTAAGTCTCCTTTTAAGACCTTCCCACTGATTAAGTCAGGCCCATTCCAGATAATTCCCCTAACTTAAAGTCAATTGATTAGGGTGGTCTAGTACACATGTGAAATCTCCTGGCAGTAGCACCTGTTTTAGTGTTTGAATAATTGGGAGTGGTGTGTATGCTATACAATGGTTACTTCCCTCCCAAAATTTAACTCTTATAAAAGATTATTTCTAACAACCCATTTATCTGAAAACTTAATAGAAATTAAATTTGGGGGAATATAGTTTAGCCTATCTGAGGACTAATACCACAGGGTCATTATATTCCCCATAGAATGTATTATCCAGTACTTTTCCCAAAACTTGCTGAAAGAAAGACTTGTTTTGGGGATAAGCAAATTCCAGAAGTCTCTCTCTCTCTCTCTCTCTCTCTCTCTCTCTGTGTGTGTGTGTGTGTGTGTGTGTGTGTGTGTGTGTTTTATTTTTATGTCTTTTAAATGTAATTGGATTGGTGTAGACTGAAGTCTTCTTGAAGTTACTTTTAACTCTACACA
Source organism: Carlito syrichta (assembly GCF_000164805.1). NCBI lineage: Eukaryota > Metazoa > Chordata > Mammalia > Primates > Tarsiidae > Carlito > Carlito syrichta. Next base: position 254,915 of record NW_007253094.1, read on the forward strand.
GATACAATTTTTTAGGGCAGGATTCTGGAAAAGGAAACTTGCTGGAAGCCTGTTTTACTCAGTTTTTTAAAGAAGATCTTGCTTCAAACCTACTGAATTAAAACTCTGGGGGTATAAACTAGCAATCCGTTTTAACAAGAACGACAGGTAATTTTAAAGTGCAATAAAATCTTCCAACTACTTGCTTATAGAGTCTCTCAGGAGCTAACATTAGAGTGTGATGACCAGAATTCAGCCCCAGTTCAGGCAGGGGTACTGCTTCTCATGGTAAGGATAGATCCTTTTAGGTATGGTATGGATGGAGGAGAAAATAACCAGAGAAGCATTTAGAAATGGGTTGAGGAGGCCAACTGTGGTAAACTGTGGAAAGAGACTATAATTCTGCACTGATAATCCTTAGACAATCCCCTACACATTATGGGTTTCTAGATAATTATGGGGCCTGTTTTCTGAGAATCGAGGTTTAAGACACTTGTTCATGACCTGAAGAAGGCTTGGGACACATGGGAGAATAAATTATGCTAGAAGTAAGGCTATACCAAATAAAGTCTTTGAGTATGGGAATATTGATAACAAGATAAAATTAGTTCAACAGAAAGTTTCATTTTGAGTTTAATGCAAAGGCGGTCTCTGACAATAGAGTTTACCAAAACAAGTACAGTGGAGACAAGGAGAACAAAGGAAACCAGGAGATATAGGTTTGGCAATGCTTAATGTAGATCTTCTTAGGCTTTCTCAGTTCCTAAGACAATTACCTCATATGGCTTCTAAAAAACTGCCTTTAACAAGTCACATCTCCTAGATATCACATGTGGGTACAATTTCCTATTGAGTTCCACAACCATCTTGCACAGGTAATATTTTTTTTAAATGGCAAGGCATTTCCCAAAGCCAGCCATACCGTAGCTAGATAATAATGGCCAGTATGGGGGTATGTGCAGCAAATGATCTATAATATGAGAGTCCCAGGAAAGAGTAAGCATAGCAGAACAGACCTGGAATAATCACAGAGAAGAGTGAGAGGAAACTCATAGGATCCTTGGGGGATGGAGCTACATTCAGATAGCCACAGTACTTGTAGTCTCAGTGGCCCTAAAATGTAAGGTTTCCCTGGGGAAATAGTACCTGTACTAAGATATGGGGAAGTACAAGGAAACAAAACAGAAACAGAGAAAGAGTTCCAAGGGAGTGGACTACCAATAAGCCTTCCTTGCCTCTTTAACAAAGCCAGTAGCTTCATCTCTAAATCCTGCTCTGGTCTACATTTAGAAGAGCAAAGTTTAGATGCCCAGTTTCTTAGGGAACACAGAAGTTTCCAGACGGCTTTAACCTTAAATCCAGTGTAACCCACTGAATCCCCAGGGGGGACTGTGAGATAGATTACAGATAGTTGAGGGTGGGAGGAGGCTAGTAATGTGCTTATGAGCTGCTGAGGATGCTTCTATAATGCTATGCCTTCTCATTTCGGCTCTCCTGGAATCACGTGAGTGTGGGCTGGGAAGACTCTAGAAAAGGCATTGCTTCTTAGCCCTCAAGATGAATTTATTTGTGCCTCTGGTTGTGGGTAGTTTGCTTCAAAGCAGAGAGAATAAAATTTAAAGACCAGGAAAGGAAATTTTGCTGAGTAACACTCTGTAGAGTTTCATTTGGATTTTTAGTTTTTTTTTTTGAATTATTTTTTTATTTTTTGAGTTGGAGTCTCAATCTGTCACCCAGACGAGTGCAGTGGCCGCTCCCGGCCACCACAGCCTCACCCTGCTGGCCTCCGGCGATCCTTCCACTCAGCCTTCAAAGTAACTGGAACTACAGGCGCGCGCTACCACGCCTGGCTAATTTTTGATTTATTGTAGAGATGAGGCCTTGCCAAGTTGCCCAGGCGGGTCTCGAACCTGCGGTCTCAGGCAATCCACTCACCTCAGCCTCCCAAAGGCACGGCATTACAGGCTGAGCCACCGAGCCCGGCTTCATATGGATTTTCAGTTAGCAGGTCTCCTAAAACGGGAGTTATAGTTCGACACTAGGCTGAGTGGTTGGAAAGAGGAACATGGTGGGGAACTTACAACAGAGAAAAAATAAGTGATATTTTAACCAGATCAAAGAAAATTTATGGCATTTACTATGATAGTCCTGAAATTATTAACAAGAAATAACTCCTCATTAAGCTCCTAAGAGAAATTTGTGTGCCCAGTGAGGACAGACACTATACAAATGCACGGTCAGAAATTGGGCAGATGGCATCAGCAAAAGCTTACTGATTACCTTGAGATTTCTCCCCAGTATTCTCACAACAAGCATCACTAGCCCAAGTTTAGCTATGCTTTTGTGTGGACAGAAAGACAGTCTTTGGTTTATGGTGCAGTTTCAGGCCATGGAAAGAGTCTTCTTCATTCCCCAGTCTTTTCCCTAGTTGTAATGTTGGAAAGTTTTTATTTCTGAGGACATTGGCTTTAATGCCACAAAAAATCATGAATTCATGATTAGATCAGAGAGACAAGTTTAAACTGAGATGTGACAATGGTCACAAAAGTTTATCAATATTACAAAAATATTTTGTATAAAGAAGAGTGTAAGACTACAGACACATTAGTTGGGTGGTGTAGTGTTGGAAGTGAGTTAGAGAATAAGAGCACATGGCCCTATGCAGGGTCTGTGCATGTAAAGTTTGGGGTTTCTTAGAGAGAAAACATTAGAGGAACTATAAGTAATATTCACATACACCAATAAAGTAATATGTGTTCATCTGTGCTCAGTCCAGCTTCTCCAGGGGGAAAAAGTCACAAAACATGAAGTCAGAGACTTAAAGAGAAAAAGAAACTTCAAAGAAGACTCATCAAGTTAAGCTTCCTGGCTATGGGTGAGTAAATTTATGAGAAGACAGAACACTGTAGGCATAACTAAGTGGTTAGTTTGGTGTAGTGAGGGGCGTTCATTTGCTTCTGCATTCCAACTCCATTTCCATTATTTGTATTGAGCCACTCAGTTGAGCAAAGATTCACATTAGCTCAGTGATCAAATGCAGATCATGTAAACCATAACTGAGTGCATCTAGTTTGGTTCTGAGCAGTCAGGAAAGATGTTTTCTAATCTTCTAATGAGCGCTACATGACCCAAGAGAGAATACAGAAAAAATAAATTAGACAGAACGGATGTTTGCTGTTTATCAACAAGTTTGCCCTATAAGGAACAAATTACATTGACTGTAAACTAGTTACTAATTATATGAATATGCAAGCCAACATTAGATTCTAGCTGGTTGACAAAACCGTAGCGAGGATTCCACATTGGATATAAAATTATTTTCCATTTAAACGAAGATGGCGGTGATAATAAATGACATTTATTGAACAATTGAACACCTTCTGACCTTCTGTGAACTACATAACACAGTCAGTACTTTTCTTTAAATTCCTGCAATCTTGCAAAGGGTTGGTTCCATTTTACAGAGTAGAAGTTGGAGCATTTTAGAGGAAAATTGACTTGTTTAAGGCAACACTGCCAGTAAGAGGTAAATAAAAAAATTGCTTCCCAGTTTCAATGCCTATGCTTTTTTTTAAACTACTACACTTTGACACTTTAAAATCCCCAAGACCCTATGCCTCTGAAATATACTGCCTCTTTAAAGAATTCATAAAGGTGAGCATGAGATCTGGCTTATATTCTTGCCTGAATATTAGGTGGCGATCTAAAAGTACAAGTCACACCAATAATAGTCACATAACTAGCCAAGTCCAATAATGGTCACATATTTCATGTGTTTCTCCTTAGGAAAGATAAGTCCTTAGATAAATTGATTGGAACTTTAGATCTTTGCTGTCTCTGCCTTTCTAACTCGTTACAAGGGACTTATTCCTCTTTTTTCCGGAGTTCATGTAGCTTATTGACTCTGAGTTGTGATCAGAACAGTATTGTTACCAAGCTCCTCTTCTGTTATTTCCTATATCTGTGAAAACAAAACAAACAAACAAAAAATAGTCAGTTTTTAAAAACCAACATTTGGGCTTTTTGGTACATTTTAATCTCTTTAATTAATTGTAAGGAAGGAACTTCTGTGTGGTTAAAAAATAGAGAAACTTCTTCGAATTTATTTTTCCAGTAATTATATATGCAAAGTAGCTGATCAGTTAAGAAATAAGAGAGTTTACCTCTCATCCCACCTAATATGTACACACCTGGAGTGAGAGAGTTTTGGCAAAGTGTTGATTCCCCTTTGATAATTAGTTTACAACTCCCTAAATTTCCTAGCCCTTTTGTACTGTTCATAGTATCTCCAGCTTCAAAAATAGGGCTAGTTATATACGAGGCACACATTCAATATTTATGTTTGAATAAATCAGTATGAACTGAGCAGTGAAGTTCTCACACCCATTTTAAAAACTTCCAGTTAAAAATAACTCCTCAACTTTTATCCTAATGATTACTCTTCTGTTTCTTCCCCTTAACATAGTCCCATATAGTCTGCATAATTTCATTCTGCATAATTCATTCATTTAAGTACTCCTTGCTGTGGATTGTTTTCCCTCAAGGGCTAAAAGTATTGGAAAGATGGAATTAACAAGAAAGTAGTATAAGTTTATTTCTTTTTCCCCATAAAAAGAGATTAGTCATTACTGTCCAGGTAAAGTCAAAGTAATCTTTTCTTTTCTTTCTTTTCTTTTTTTTTTTTTTGACAAGGATTCACTCTGTCGCCAAGGCTGCAAAGTAGTCTTATAAAATCACTGTTTGTCATTGTAGAAGAGTAAGACTGAGAAGGATTTTACTATACTCTTAGAATACACCAAGAATCATGAATAGAATGTGAATAAAAGATTGACCCAGGAATGAGTTGAAAAAGCTTGGAATTTTCTATATCAAAAATAGAATAAAATCCAAAAAGGGTTAACTTGAACATCTTGGGGAAAGGGTACAAGAAGCATCTTATAAAATTTCAGATGAAGGTTGAGGAGGTATATGTGAAGACACCTGTTGATTAGTGAAAAGAGTGAAAACTACTAGGTAATATTAAGGTTAAAAAATAATTACTAAGCACTGGCTCCCGTATCAGAACCTATTCTAACTTAAAGAATAAGAAAAATAATGTCTAATTTTACTCAGTGAACTATGTTTGCAGATTGACTGATGATCGCACCTAATCGCTTTTAACCTTCATTAAATAGTGTGTGATAATTCGGATATATTCTGATGAATGAACGGGGTATATCCCCCCTTTTTTGGGACAATGGGTCTTAGCTGGAAGACAATTCTAATTTATTTAAATGCTTATATGAGTCTTTTCTAACATTCAATTATTAATTAATTAATTTTATGATTGTTATTTTTTATTTATTTTATTATAAAAGTATGGGATACAAGGCAGGATTAGTTACATAAGTAATCTATGTATAGCTGAAGTTTGGGCCTCCAATTTGTCCTCACTTCCATTGGTTTAGGACCAGGTACCCTTGGTGTTATTGTGTGCCTCCCTTCCCCGGTAGTGTTCTGCTGCTGCTAATTCTTCCCTTGAACTATTGTGGCAAATGTTCAGGTCCCACTTATGAGTGAGAATATGTGATATTTGGTTCTTTGTTTCTGTGATAGATCACTAAGTATGATTGTTCTCAGCTCCATCCAATTTGCTGCAAAGTCCATGATATTCTATCATGTATATGTCTCACTTTTTTAAAAAACGGGATTTGTTGAGAGAACAGAAAAGCTACTACAGTGGGAGAGGACCTGAGGGGGTTGCCCATAGCACATTTTTAAAATCTATACTAATTTCTACAGGCAGTATGGTTGGTTCCATGTTTTTGCTATTGTGAATAGTGCTGTAATAAACATGTGTCTGCAGGTATCTTTTGTAGAATGATTTGAGTTCCTCAAGTTGTAGTCTCAAGAGAGGGACTGCTGGATCATATGGAAGGTGAATTTCTAGTTCTTTTAGATATCACCACACATCAGCTATTTTATTTTAAAAAATTATATGTCATGTACTATTCCAACCTCTTTGCAAATGTTAACCCCTATGATTCTCTTAACTCCAGGGAATAGGACTTTTATTATTGGCATTTTATGAATGATGAAACTTACCAAACATTATATCGCTAGTGCACGTTTCTCTAGTCTCATTCATATTCCTATTCTGTGTTGTCTTTCCAGGTAATGTGATACTGTGTGGAGGCTTCTGACCAGCACTCTTGGCCAGACCATGGAATCTCCTAATTACACTAACATGGACCCTTCTGTCTTCTTCCTCCTGGGCATCCCAGGTCTGGAACAATTCCACCTGTGGCTCTCCTTCCCTGTGTGTTGTCTGGGCACAGCCACAATTGTGGGCAACATAACCATCCTGGTTGTTGTCGTCACTGAACCAGCCTTACGCAAGCCAGTGTACCTTTTCCTGTGCATGCTCTCAACCATCGACTTGGCTGCATCTGTCTCCACAGTTCCCAAGCTACTGGCCATCCTCTGGTGTGGAGCTGGACACATATCTGCCTCTTCTTGCCTGGCACAGATGTTCTTCATTCATGCCTTCTGCATGATGGAGTCTACTGTGCTGCTGGCCATGGCCTTTGATCGCTATGTGGCCATCTGCCACCCACTCCGCTATGCTATGATCCTCACTGACACCATCATAGTCCGCATTGGGATGGTAGCTATGATGCGAGGCTCCTTGCTCATGCTCCCATGTCCCTTTCTTATTGGGCGTTTGAGCTTCTGCCAAGGCCATGTGATTCCTCACACATACTGTGAGCACATGGCTGTGGTGAAGCTGGCCTGTGGAGACACCAGGCCTAATCTGGTGTATGGGCTAACAGCTGCACTTTTGGTCATTGGGGTTGATTTGTTCTGCATTGGTCTCTCCTATGCCCTCATTGCACAAGCTGTCCTTCGCCTCTCATCCCATGAAGCTCGGTCTAAGGCCCTGGGGACCTGTGGTTCCCATGTCTGTGTCATCCTCATCTCTTATACACCAGCCCTCTTCTCCTTTTTTACACACAGGTTTGGCCATCACGTTCCACTCCATATTCACATCCTTTTGGCCAATGTCTATCTGCTCTTCCCGCCTGCTCTTAACCCTATTGTATATGGAGTAAAGACCAAGGAGATTTATGAAAGGGTCATCAGGGTGTTCCAAAGGAGACAGGGAACTGGTATCAAGGCAGCTCAGTGACCCTGGAGTATAGAAGAATCTTAACCTAAATAAAAAAAACTTTTCAAATGTAGGAAATCTTCAGTATTCAAGACAAGAAAGAAGCTTGAAAAGGGAAATGTCCTCTGCAGAACACTTTTAGACCATTTTCGAGAATGACAAATCACAGATAAGGGCAAGGAGATTCAGTCCTCTTCCTCTTCTTTTTTTTTTTTTGAGTTGGAGTCTCTCTCTGTTGCCCAGACTGGAGTGCAGTGGCTGCTCCCGGCCACCGTAGCCTCGACCTGCTGGGCTCCCGTTATCCTTCCACCTCAGCCTTCCGGGTAGCTGGAATTACAGGCATGTACTACCACGCCCAGCTGATTTTTTTGATTTATTGTAGAGATGAGGTCTCCCTGCCCAGGCGGGTCTCGAACCCGCAGGCTCAGGCAATCCACTCACCTCAGCCTCCCAAAGGCGCGGGATTACAGCCTGAGCCACCGAGCCCGGCTTTCTTCCTCTTCATTCAAGGAAGTGTAAACATAGGAAGAATCTTGCAAACAAGGTAACATCTAGATATTGAAAACTAGTAACTATGCCCTGGAGAGTTCTACTCTGCTGCAGTTTGGACAAGTCTCTGGATCGCCATTGGGTCTCTCTTCACCTCCTGTCTCTCTCCCAATACTCCAGGCATAGATTTCTAATTTCATACTTTAGGCAATAACTGTTATCTTACCATCTGCAAGGATCAGAATACGACGATAAAACCACAGTGAAAGAAATTAGAGCTGTGAAATTTATTACAATTTTGTATAAATCATATATTCTTCATTAAAACTTCAAACCAAGAAGAGGGAAAGGATCCAGCAATACCCATAATGTTAATTAGACGTGGAACAAAGGCTTAAAACCTAGTACCCCTTAGTATAAAAGAACTTCTATAAATGAGGTACAAGAGAGGTCAGGAATAGTTCTTCATTTCCAAACAAGATCTATTTATTTCACACATATATTCCTATCTTCAGCCTTTAGAGAGTGAGCCAACCTAAGTCTGAATGACCAGAGATATTACCCCAGACCTTGACAAATAATTTCCAAATATTCCTATACATTTATGCAATTGGGAGAACTTTCTGGAAGTCATTGACCTAATCTCCTGAATCTATAAAAGATGGTCACTTACCCAAACCAATCAGAATGGAAAATCTTAGCTATTTATTAATTCATTATTTATTTATTTATATTTACTTAATCATTTATTTATTTATAATAAAAAGAAGGGTAAGCTTGAGTCGAGTTAATCCCATGAGGTAGAAAGTATCCATGTAACTGGGATTGGAAACCAGTTACTGTACAGGCTAACCCTTCTGTTCCCCAAGAAAAATAACTTGAAACAATTGATCTAAAATATTCACTTAACAAATTAGTACCTTTAATTTTGAGCTTATTTATGATACACATTTTCTGCTTGTCATTTCTTAGTATGCTATCCTACCCTATTCAGTGGAATGAATACAAAACTTTCTCATGGACATTCACAGACCCTCCTAGTCTTGGAATGCATCAATTCTGGGTAGAAAGTCAAGGTCCAGCTTTTGAAATCTTCTAGTCTCAGAAATGTAAATGGTTTGATTTTGATACCTCAGAGATGTGGGGATAAACACTTTGCAAATAATGAAATCTATATAAAGTATGTTGAACACTCCATTTTTCAAAGGAAAGACCCTATTCTGAGGAAAGTATAAGAGCTGGCACTGTTTTAATTTTTCATTCTAATCCTCAAATTGAGATATCTTAACAGATTTTAAAGAATTATTCACAATTCTAAACACTACAGTTTATCAGCTAAATGATGTTTTTGTTCTCCAAATTGATAATCTTTCTAACACAAAAACCTGTATCCCCAACTCAGGAACAATCCATACTGTGTCACAGGTTTCTGTACTAAAAGAGTGCACTTCTGAGGAAAGTATACAGATATGCATTTTGCAAGGATTACCTGTTCATAACTTTTCATTTTACCTGGAATCTCAGTGCTAGATATCCATGCTTTGTACTTGTTGCATGGTTTGCAATAATAATTTTTATCATGTTCAACCCCCTTACACACACCCCTGTCCCTCATGCTTGAAATAGCACATTAATTTCTTTCCCATAAAGACAAATAAAATGATCAGAAGAGAAGTATGTCAAATTCTAATCCCTATGTAAACTTTTTGATAGCCCTTATTTTCTCCTTTCTTGCTGTATTTTTTTATTACTAATCCCTTTTTCTGCTCAAGAAAGCATCTTAAAACATGCTCTTGGAAGCCCAGACCATCAGTCATTTCTTGTATTTCTTGTATTTACAATCTGTTTGAATTTACTGATATTTTTTGTGCAATAGAAGCATTTCCCTTCACCTTACTGTTTTTTTTAAAATTGTAAGTTTTTGAAAAATATATCTGGAACTAATTATTTCTATGCTCTTAATTCATTATTTTTCTGGTTTCAACCAGAAGTTGAAATTCCCAGAGAAACAGCTGTCATCAAAATCATCAGCAACCATTTTTAATTGAACTACTTTAAAATGTGCTATATTATTGACCATGATCTACTCCAAAATCTATCTACTGTGATTTCTATTATCACACACAATCCTAGCTTTTCTTTTATGCATCTAATGTTTTACTTCCTGTTCTGCTTAATTTTTCTTCATGAACTTGACTTTTAAATGTTGGTATTTTCTCAGAGATTTATCTTTAGTTTTCTTCTCACTCCTTCCGATCTCTATTCATTGCAATTAGGGCTATAGATAAAAGACAAAAAAACTTCGAACAGTAACATCAGGGCAAATGGTTTCCTGCAGAAAGAAAACATATGTGTAGAAGAGCTTTCACTCTTCTCTGCACTATAGAATGTCTTTTGCCTTTTCATATCTATAAATGTTGATCTGTGGAATCCTTAACCAATTCCTTCCGACTGTTCACTATCTCTTGCTTCTGACAATATCATCTTGAACTCAACCTTAGTAGACCTTGAATTACATTAGTATTTGCAAGTGTAAAATTAGGTAGTGGGTAGCTGTATTTGTTTATTTTGCACTACTCAGCATCATTTCTCCACTGCTCTTTCTGGGCTTTGTACTGCTGGATATTTGACTCTAAGGTTGGTACATTGCCCAGTGAGTGGGGGAAATAAATGAAAGCACTCAATCTATGTACACTTGTGATTTGGTACAGAAATAAATCTATGACTTAACTTGGTGGCCTGTATGTTTGCTCTTCTATTGGAAATATTGGGCAGCAAGGATATTTCTTATTGGTTGGTGTTGCTTAGCTGGCAGAATACAAATCTGAAGATGTCAGTAGGCATTTCATTACCATTTGAGAAGAATCTATCTGTGGGTGAATGTAAAAGAAAGCAGAAACAAATAATACAAAAATATAGATGGCTAATATTATTTGAATATCTGGAGCCAGTTGTGATCAAAGATATTTCTAGTCCTATATATTCCAGTTAATAAAACACATGAATTTATTTTTTTGCTTAAGATATTTTGAGTTGCATATTTGCTCCTTGAAATCCAAAGACTTTAATATCATATTCCTGGAACTCTTGAGGCCGTCACTCACTCAAAACCTCAGTTATCAATAGACTCAGACACTCCCTCCCCTTCTTTGAGGGATAGCAGATAATAATTGTTTTGATTCATCTGCTGATTTTAAATAATCCTCAGAACTTACAATCACCTTCAGATTGTATTTTGTACATCTCACAGTGGACCTTAAACAAGAGAGAATTAATGAAAAAAGACTAATTAATAGAAAATCTCCAAACTGAAACACAGAAAGAAAAAGTGTCAAAAGAAACAGAACAGGACACATAAAAGACATGTGGAACACAGACAGGAGTATTTTCATACGTGTAGTTGAATTTCCCAAAGAGAGGAAAAAAGAGGCAAATTATATACTTTAAGAGGTGATGACAGCTGGGCACAGTGGCTCATACTTGTAATCTCAGTACTTTGGGAGGCTAGAATGGGATAATCGCTTGAAGTCAGGAGTTTGAGACAAGCCTGGCCAACATGGCAAGAACTTTTCTCGACAACAACAGCAAAAAAATTAGTAGGCCACGGTGGTGCACACTTGTAGCCCCAGCTACCAAACTCTTTCAGAAAAGTAGAAGAGAAGAGAACACTTTCCAAGTCATTTTATGAGACCAACTTATTATGAATACATGATAAGTGGGAAGTTCAGTGAAATAAAACAGAAATTACATGTTATTCTAGCAGGAATGACTTGTACTAACAAATTTGAATATTTTAGGAACTTATGTGCACCTCTCACATGTGCCTTCAAGAGAACCTGATATGGGTAGCATTGTTGACTGACAGCCTCTGACTTCTACACCCTTGGAGGAACCTTGACACACAGAGTTCCTGCTTCCCTTGGTTGCTACCAGCCAGACTACACCCAGCAAGAGAACAGGAACTAGGCCCTTTTGGCAGGAAACAAAACTCTTTAATGGTCAATATTTACATAGAAACTCCCCACTGGCTTGACTGTGAATTGCTCACAGATGCACAGAGGGCTTAGGCTTTTCTTATGCAATCTTTCCCTTCCTTTCTTGTTTCACAGGTGTCAGAATTACATCTTGGTCTAAATGCCATTTTTACCATCTTCTGCCTTTTTATCCTTTACGTTTCACATATGTTTTTCCCAATACCTCATTTATTTATGTATTATCACTTGGGTGCTAATAATGGAAAGTCCTAGCTCTTTCTATCTTCCCATAGAGGTTAGCTTGATTCCCACTACAGCACTTGTGTTTCTGATATTCTCAAGTATTCCTTAGGGACACCTAACACACATTTTCTTTTAAAGGCCCAGTTCAATAGTTCAGATTTCAAAAAATTTAGAGGTTGACAAGTGCACTGTACATTTATTCTTGATTTGTGATTTTTTGGATCCAGACTGTGAACACCTGGACCAGATTGTCTCCAGATTACTGTTTTGCTATCCAGAAACGAAGGTATTAAAAACACACACAAGAGAAGTAATGACAAGTTTTTCTTTTTGTTGTTTTTGTTTTTGTTTTTGTTACTTCTGTAGGCAGTAAGATCAAGTGAAGAGAGACTTTCGGAATATGTTATTTTTTATTTTTCCAGATAAATCATTAATTCCAACCACAAAATTTGAAGAAAAAAATGTTGTTTAGGTTTTTTTTTCCAAAGATGCTTATTTTTTCAAATCTTAAAATTCAGTATGAGTTATGATGATTATGATTATCTATGTATTTCTCAATCCAGATAGGGCTCTTTATTTCAGTAGTGTGGAAGTCAGTTGTGGACTAAGAGACTCCCATGACTAAGAGAAATAAGAGAATAGCTAGAGAATAATTCTCCATTACTCTTACTTTTGACCTAGTCTCCCTTTTCTGCCCCCAAATCAAAGTCTAATTTTCCTGGGTTATTTTGTGAAAAGACTGAACTGTAACTTTTGTTTCATCCATTTAGGGAAGCAGAGTCTATGTGGTACACGCAATCCTTGTATGAGCAAAATGTTGGTCTACTGGATTGAAGATGGTCGAATAAAAAAAAAATATATTATCTGCAGAGTTTAAGAATGAGGACAAGTAGTAGATGACATCAAAGCCATATTTTATAAATGGGGATAGTCATGTATCAATATTACTATTGCAGTTAGCTTGCCCACACCCCACTATAGCTAAGTCAAACTTATTTGCAGAAGAAATTAAATTTTGATGTTTAGAAAGTATTTTAAATTTGTTTGGGAAAGAACACTGCAAATGCTTGTAGTTAATACTTAGATCTTCAATGTAGACCTTGGAGAACTTTGCAAATATAATAAAGATGAGACTTAAATTGCTGTGGAAGCATAAAACCAGTTTTGGTGGCTAAAACTATAGCTAAAAGAAGGAATTATGAGAAGTATAAATATGTTTATCTAATATTTTTAAAAATGAATCTTTCAGAAAATTTCACATGTAATCCCTCCAAAATATATTTTATTTTCAGTTTAGTGGGTGTTTATGCTTCCCTTAATTTTCTATCTGCTTCTGGCACATGAATACTTATTTTACAATGCAGTAGATTTATGAATATATACTTGGATATGTGCAGGTTCAGTATATATTGACAATATTTTTTTCTCCATCTCCAGGTACTTGTTCTTTAAACACAGAAATCATTAAAGCACTAAAGTGACATATTCCACTTCTTGCATAGGACACTTTAATTTCAAGAGTAGCTGTGGAATTCCATTGTACACTGCTATTGGCAATGTAATGTGTAGCATACAGCAGGAATCAAACATCAAAGTTAAACGATACTTTCAATGTATTAAAGTGAGATAAAAGAATAAAAGAATAGTGACCCTTTTGAATAGGTCATGCTAAGTTATCATAAATTATGGAAAAAGAAATTTTATAAATGTCTTACTAAAACTGTAATTAATTATATGTATATACATTATATGTTGTTGTAAATTTATGTTTTGCTTGGTAACACATATGTAAGAAAACTGAAAAATGAGGTATGTACAAGAAATCTGAAAAATACAGTGTAGATTACAAATATAAAATAAAACTTTATAATTTCATAATTTTTCTGACGAGCAGAACTTTGTAATTTTGGTTTTCATAGAAAAACATTTCATATGTTGAAAAATTATTTTTGAAAATAAAAATGAATACATTCCTTGAAATTCCAAGGCTAAAATTTTAGGTTTTGAATCATTTACTTGCCTTAAATAAAAAATTAAATCAGTTTACAAGCTGCAATATAATTTAAGTATAATTTTGAGAGGTCCTTATTGTAAAACCACCCTTTTGTATTAACAAAATGAGTGTTTAAATGTTTTCATGATTTGTGTTATAGAAAAAGCTTATCAAATCTGGAAATGAAATATTTGATACATTTACCTTTAATTACATACCATCAAGCATTTTATTTTCCCAAAGTGATTTTAACTCAAGTATTTTTGCATAGAACTAACTTTTTCTAACATTGATATATTCTCCCCAATTTTTAGATGTACTGTTTACTTAAAAATTATATGTGTATATATTTTAAATCTTTGTGAAGTTTTCATTCTGATGTACTCTAGCACTGCATAGATAATTTTTTTAAAGTATTGCAATTGTGTCAATTTGATGGAAAATTTAAGTAGTTTATCTTTATTGACAAAAATAATGTATTTGGCCTTCCTCTGTCATCTTATTTCTTTCTTTCCACTTTCTTTGTATTTTCTTTATTTCTCTACTTTATGATGAAGATACTTTATTTATCTTTCATAGTAATCTTAAAAAAATTCTGTATTTTTTCCTTCTAGTGGTTTTATACTTGCATTCCAAGTAATAATATTTAGATTGTAATTAAATAATTCTCAAAATAAAGTATGGCATGTAATTCATTTATATCTTCATTCATCTATCTGTTCATTTCTTTAAAAAATAATATGTGTTGGCTATTTTGTATGTACAATTTAATTTGCTAGACATTGAAGATGTTTTCTAGGCACTGTCCTTATATTAATGATTTCATTGAATTGCAGAGGATTCCCAAATATGAACTGATATTTATAATATCATGAGGTAAATATAATTAAGGGAAATCATTTGAACAAATAAATTTTTACCACAAATCACGGCTGGGGGCAGGTATATTTTTAAAGAGAATTTAGAGAATGGGACACTATCATGTCCAAGGGACATTTGAGTATTTCTGATGATTATTTTGCTTGAAGAATGCATAGGAATTAGCTACACTTCAGGGAGTAGGCAAAGGGTGCACCAAAGAGATGGAAGGGCTGGTCTATCACAATGCCAACATTATCAGTGTTCTAAGAGTAGGAGATAGCAAACAGCCATTTTGTTCTGTCAGAATCCTAATGCTTCAGGTTAGAGAGAATTTGTCCTCTTCTCTAGAAGTTTTTCCTGACACAAGGTGAAATCCACAGATGCTCCTGTGATGCCCAGTAAATGCTAAGATTTTGTAATGACAAGAGGATATGTCCTTGAGGAACTTGTTTAACCTGTGTTTCTTTACTTTTCAGAAACAAGTATCCTTTTGATAAATCTGATCTGTTCTCTCAGTGACACTTTGTGACACAGAATTTTTATGTGACTATATTCCCTATATTATTTCTGTTATTTTGTTTGTATTTTGAAGACCCTTCTACCTCATACTGCCTTCTAGTTATCATTGTCTTCCACTTATTGAAAACATTTTCCTATTTCTAATAGCATAGATTAATTTGATTTGTTTTTGTACTTTATATAAATGACATCAAATATTGTATATTATTTTTAAATAAAATTAGCACAGTTTTTGATATTCATTTACATTATGCATGTAGTTGTAGATTGTTCATTTTCATTGTTATATAGAAATTCACTGTGGGTATGTACCAGAATTTATTTACTCATCAGATATTGATGGACATTTGAGTTTTTTTCAGATTTAGGTTATCCTACAAATCATGTTGCAGTAAGCATTCTAACTGATGAATTCTGGTGAATATGTCTATACACACACACACACACACACACACACACACACACACAATTTTAAAATGCAAATTATGGTTATGTACATGTTTATCATTATACGATATGCAAAAAATATAGTTGTTCAAATTAATATCCCTACTGGTAATGTATGGAAATTTAAGTTGTTCCACATCCTTGCCAATACTTGATATTTTTAATCCTTTTCATTTCTGGTATCTAGTTTGGTATATATTGCATTGTCATTAGAAATACAATTTTCATTTATTTTGCTAATTACTCTAAAAGTGGGTGCCTATTTAAGTATTTACTGGTACTTTTACTCCTCTTTTTTTTGTAAAGTGCATGTTTAGATAATTTGTTCACCTTTGCAACTTTTTCCTCATTGATGCTGCTAGAGAATTCTATATATTTTGTTGCATATTTGCATTTGAACACCTTCTCCTAGTCTGTGTAGACCAGACACATAAAAGATCAGAATATGACCATCTTAAAAAGTGAAAATACTGAATCAAGAAATTCACTGACTTTTGAGAGCCTACACTTAATTAAATAATGACTTATTTATAATTTCAAAATGTTTTAAACATTGCCTTAGTATCCAAGAGTAAATATCAGTC
The DNA here is from genome assembly GCF_000164805.1 of Carlito syrichta. Lineage (NCBI taxonomy): Eukaryota > Metazoa > Chordata > Mammalia > Primates > Tarsiidae > Carlito > Carlito syrichta. The sequence goes on from NW_007253094.1 coordinate 271,151, forward strand.
GTGAATTAAGAATAAGAATAAAAAGTCTGCATCACATCTTGGATCATCAGTGAAATAATAGAAGGGCTCTTCTTTAAGAGCATATCTATATTGAGATGACTGCAGTTATAAATAGTTAAGGCATTCTAGCAAAAATACCATTAGAAAAGTTGTAGCAAAATTTTTCCTGATTATAAAAGTATGAGGATGCGAATATGTCTTTTAAGGAAAAAATGTAAAATTAATGATGAGAACTTAGACTACTCAATAAAAAACAAAAGTAAATAAACAAAATTATTTTTTTGGCTCTCAAAAATTTTGATTGTTTGATTACTAAAATGCACTGTAGAATTTTAAAAAGTTGGGGGAGAGGGAGACAGTAACCATAACCTATATTTTCTCTTGTCTTTTTCTACTTATAGGAAAACTCAGATAAAATTTAAGCTATTTCATTATCATATCAGACATATCATGCTAATACAGAATAAAACAGATCTGACCCCAGCCTCATTTATTCTGAATGGAGTCCCCGGACTGGAAGACATACACATCTGGATTTCCTTCCCATTCTGCTCCATGTATGTTGTGGCTATGGTAGGGAATTTTGGACTTCTCTACCTCATTCACTATGAGGACTCCCTGCACAGGCCTATGTACTACTTCTTGGCCATGCTTTCCTTTACTGATCTTGTCATGTGCTCTAGTACAATCCCTAAAGCCCTCTGTATCTTCTGGTTTCATCTCAAGGAAATTGGATTTGATGAATGCCTGGCCCAGATGTTCTTCATCCATACCTTCACAGGAATGGACTCTGGGGTGCTCATGCTTATGGCCCTGGATCGCTATGTGGCCATCTGCTACCCTTTACGCTATTCAACTATCCTTACCAATCCTGTAATTGTGAAGGTTGGGCTTGCCACCTTCCTGAGAGGGGTGTTACTTGTTTTTCCCTTTACTTTCCTCATCAAGCGCCTGCCCTACTGCAGAGGCAATATACTTCCCCACACCTACTGTGATCACATGTCTTTAGCCAAATTATCCTGTGGCAATATCAAGGTCAATGCTATCTATGGTCTAATGGTTGCCCTTTTGATTGGGGGCTTTGACATCCTGTGTATCACTGTCTCCTACACCATGATCCTCCGGACAGTGATCAGTCTTTCCTCTGCTGATGCCCGGCAGAAGGCCTTCAACACCTGCACTGCCCATATCTGTGCCATTTTTTTCTCTTATAGTCCAGCTTTCTTCTCCTTTTTTTCCCACCGCTTTGGGGAACACACAATCCCTCTTTCTTGCCACATCATCATAGCCAATATTTATCTACTCCTGCCTCCCACTATGAACCCTATTGTCTATGGGGTGAAAACCAAGCAGATAAGAGATTGTGTCATAAGGATTTTTTCAGGTTCTAAGGATAACAAATCTCATATCATATAAATGAACATTTGTCAGGAGTTAGAAGAAAATAATTCTACTTGCCTCTTAAGCAGAAGCTGATATAATCTGGAAGTAGTATTTTGGCCACAAATAAAAGTTTGTTGAACGGTGCATTCCCAATGAGTGTCTTGAGAATCACAGCATCACTGGCATTCCCACCAACCGTTTAATGAACTTTTAGCTTTCTCACACCTGTGAAAAACCAGCCTAACAATTAAACCAAGTTTTGTTTAACAAAGCCTAGTAAGTTGATTTTTCATGAAAATATCAGATAGAACGAGATTATCTGAGTTTTGTTCTTACATAAAGATTACAATCTCCAGAATGATAGATAGTTTTTATGTTCTTCTGGAAAATATGTGCTATGTATTTCTCACAATTGCAAAAACACCTCTGTTTCTTTCATGAGTTCTTCCTGAAGGAAAATCTAGAATGTATTCCACGAATTCATTACAATGATGAATTTTAAGTCTCTAGACATCTTATTAAAATCATATTATTAGGCCAAATAAGTTTCTCTTAGCTGGGCCACACACGTAATTATTTTACAACACAATAATTAAATATTTAATTTTCTTCAAGTGGGTTTTTTAAAAAACACAGAATCTGGAAAGGGAGGCAGGTTTCTTAACCAAAAATGAGAAACGGTATGCTTTTTTTCTGAAGTTTGTATGAAAGGGAATCAAAATCTATTTGTTATTTCTTCCTAATATTTAAGGTCATTCTAAATTAATAAACAAGCAGGAAACTGTAGAAAATAGAACTTCCATATTAGTGTCTAATGAACTAAACCAATTATATTAGGAATATAAACTGAATTTCTACTCCTATTTTCCTACATTCAATGACAAGAAGACATTTACCTCTCCAAAATTTAGTTTAGTCATCAAATTGCATTTATTTATTTAATGAATCCTTTTTTACTATCTTGCATTCTAAAGCCCTACAGAGCACCTGGGTGTAGTGGCTCACATTTGTAATCCTAGCAATTTGGGTGGCCAAGGTAAGAGGATTGCTTAAGCCCAGGAGTTCAAAACCAGCCTAGACAACATAGCAAGACCTCATCTCTAAAAACAAAAACAAAAACAAAAGACAAAAAACAACAACAAAAACTAGCCAGGTATGACAGTGTATACCTGTAGTTCCAGTAACTCAGGAGGCTGAGGTAGAAGGATCACCTGAGCCCAAAATGTAGAGGCTGTGATGACCCATGATCTTGCCAATACCTTCCTTCCAGCTTGGGTGACAGAGTGAGACCCCCTTTCTAAATGAAAACCTAAGTAAATCCTACAAAACATCACCAACACCTAAAATATAGTTACTCTTTATATATCATTCTATTTCTTTGTTCATCTTAGTTTTGAAATGATAAATTGTTAATTTTTTTTCTACTTCCTCAACTGACATCACTCTTCCCCACGTCTGTCTTTATCTGAGTCTATTCATTATCTGAAATTGCTATTGTCCATTCCATCAATACTCTTTATGTTAACAAATTAAGTAGACATTCTTCTGTGCTTAACTCATGCTACTTCTCAGGAATATTGATTGCATTTCCAATATCTAGAAACACTATCAATTTTTCTTTCAGAAATACAATATATTTTATTTATGGTATACATTTGGTTTAAACAATTTATTTTCTACATTATCTCCCTAGGTATACTTCTTCAGTATCATGGTCATAAGGTTTGGTTGTAAACCAATGATTCCTAAAAGGAAGCTAAAGTAAGAGAGCTGTTTTTCACATATTCATTATTCATGGTGTACTATCTTCGTCTGACAGTGCAATACATTTGTTCCCTCCTTTTAGCCTCCCCCTACTCATTTCCTGTTTCTTGCTTTAGTTTATCTCCCCAGTGTTTTGCCATAAATGTTTGCATATATAAGTTCCTTTAAAAATAGATATAATTATTTAGTAATTTAATGTGTCTCAACTTAAATACATTTTATTGTACTAAATGACTCAATCTGCTTTCTCACTCAGCACTTTATTTTAAGATGTGTTTATCTTAAAATATTCATCTTGAAATATGTATTTATATTTCATATTTATTGATTCTAATTCATATTGCTCATTACAAAATTTTTGTTGACAGGTTACTTATTTTTAAAATTTTAGATTAATACAAGTTTGATTGAAAACTTGTAACTCCAACTTCAAAACATATAAAAATTAGTTGTGCTTCTATACACTATCAATGAATGATCTGAAATGGAAATTTAAAAAATATATTCTTTACAATAATATGAAAAGGAATATACCATTCAGTAATCAATTTAATCAAAGAGACAACATATTTTTGCACTTAAAAATACAAAAACAGTCTTATAAAAATTAAAGACTACACAAATAAGTGAAAAGACATTTGATGCTCATAAATGGGAAGATTTGCTATTGTTAAAATGTCCATACTATCTATGGTAACAACAAACTCAATGCAAACCTCAACTAAATCCCATTGAAATTTTTTCTAGAGATTTAAAAATTCCCGATATCAGATGGAACTGCCAATGAGCAAAAATAGCCAAAAAAATCTTGAAAAAGAACAAAGTTAAAGACTTCATACTTTATTATTTTAAAGCATATTATAAATCTGCAGTAATTGATACAGTAGGTAACTTAAAACTCCATAATATAATGACAGAATAGACTAATGGGAATATAATAGAGAGATGAGAATAAACCCATGCACATATGACCAGTGGCTCTTTAAAAAAGGTACCACAAATACAAGTGGAGCAAGAACAGTCTCCTCAATAAATAGGTTTGGAAAAACGGAATATCCATATGCAAAATAATACAATTAGCCTCTTAACACACACCACCCACAAAAATCAACTCAAAATGGATTAAAGATTTAAACAAAAGACCTCAAATCATAAAACTCCTGGAAGAAAACATAATAAAAAAGCTTCATGACATTGGTCTTGGGTATAATTTTTAAATCATGACATCAAAGGAACAGATAACAAAAACAAAAATAGACAAATGAAACTATATTAAACTGAAAAGCTTATGCATAGAAAATAAAACAATCAAAAGAGTTAAAAGGCAATGCACAAAATGGAAGAACACATTTGTAAACGATATATCTGATGAGATTAAAATTCAAAACATATGATAAACTTCTACAACTCATTGTAAAAAAAAAATTAAAAATGAGAAAATAATTTGAATGACATTTCTTCAAGGAATTTACCAATGATCAATAGGTATATAAAAAGAAGATCGCTGGGCTCGGTGGCTCAGCCCATAATCCTGCGCCTTTGGGAGGCTGAGGTGAGTGGATTGACTGAGCCCGCGGATTCGAGACCCGCCTGAGGAGCGAGACCTCATCTCTACAATAAACCAAAAAAAATCAGCCGGGCGTGGTAGTGCACGCCTGTAGTTCCAGCTACTTGGAAGACTGAGGTGGAAGGATGGCCGGAGCCCAACAGGTCAAGGCTGCGGTGGCCGGGAGCGGCCACTGCACTCCAGTCTAGGCGACAGAGTGAGACTCCAACTCAAAAAAAACAAAAACAAAAACAAAACAAAAAAAAGAAGATCAATATCACTAATTAGCAGGGAAATGCAGTCCAAAATCACAATATCACCTCACTACCTTAGGATGACTTTTATAAAAATAACAAGAGTTGGCAAGAATTTCATGAAATAGGAACAGTTGTGCACTCTTGGTAAAAATGTAAATGGTTTAGCTTAGCTTCTACGAAAAACAGTCTGGAAAGTCTGCAAAAAATCATCATTACAGCTATGATATGATCCAGGAATCCCACCTCTGGTTATTTACACCCTGCCCAAACATGAAATTGAGATCTAAAAATGGTATTTTCACTTCCATTTTTATTGAAGTATTATTCACAGCAACCAAGCTGTAGAAGCCACCTAAATGTTCATTGATGGATGAATGGTTATAGAATAGGTGGTATATATATTCAACGGAGTATCATTCAGCCATGAAAATAAAATAAAATCTTGTCATATGCTACATATGATTTATCTGGACATTATGCTAAGTGACATAAGCCATTCACAAAAGAATAAATACTGTATTATTTCACTTAGATAAGTACTTAAAGTTGTTAAACAATGAAATCAAAATAAAATATTGGTTATCAAGGGCTGGGGAGAGCAAGAACAGTGAGTTTTTCAATGGGTATAAAGTGTCAGTAATGTAAGTTAAAAGTTTTATAGCTCTGCTATATAGCAATTTGCTTATAGTAAACAACACTGTATACTTAAAAATGTTAAGGGGGATATTATTTTTTGCCACATTAAAAAAAGAAAGTAGTTCAGTGATATATTTAATGTGCTGAAAGAAAAAAAATTACTAGTTCACTAAAACTTTTATGCCAACCAAACTGCTCTTTAAATAAAACTAGAAATAAAGATAATTCTCCCAAAGCCCCCCAAAGAAAATTATAGTTAGAATGTCAACTCTAAGAATGTTAAGAAAAATCTTCAAGATAAAGAAAATACATCAATCAGAAACGTAAATACACAGAAAAAATAAAGATAAGTAGAAATGATAAATATAGCCGGGCTTGGTGGCTCAGCCTGTAATCCCGCACCTTTGGGAGGCTGAGGTGAGTGGATTGCCTGAGCCCGCGGGTTCGAGACCCGCCTGGGCAGTGAGACCTCATCTCTACAATAAATCAAAAAATCAGCCGGGCGTGGTGGCGCATGCCTGTAATTCCGGCTACTCGGAAGGCTGAGGCAGAAGGATCGCCGGAGCCCAGCGGGTCGAGGCTGCGGTGGCCGGTAGCAGTCACTGCACTCCAGTCTGGGCGACAGAGTGAGACTCCAACTCAAAAAAAAAAAAAAAAAAAAAAAAAAGAAATGATAAATATGTGTGTGTGATTAAGGAATATATAATATTCCCAGATGAAGGAAAACTAAGAGGTTTTTTTTTTCACCAGCAGAACTATCCTAAACAATAGCTACAGAAAATTCTTTAAATAGAAAGGAAATAATGAAAAAAAATTAAGGTACAAGAAAATAAGAAGAAATATAGTACGTTAAGATGTGGTAAAAACGATAGTCCTTTTCATCTTGAATCTTCTAAATTATGTTTAATGACAAGTAAAAATTATAAGTTTTAAATCTATGTTGAAGGAATATTTAAGACAATTATACATGGAAAGGGGTAAAGAATATAATGAAAAGTAAGATTTCTACATATCGCTTGAACTGATAAAATGATGACACTAGTAGAGTATGCTAAATTGTGTGTATACATTATAGCATATAGAACAATAATAAAAGTATGCAATCACCAAAACATCATGTATATATCAAAACGATATTCAAAAAAATGTTCAGTAACCCCAAATAAGCCAAAAAAGATAAAAGGAAAAATGAAAAGCAGAGGGAAAAAGTAGTAAAAACCCAAGCGTGTTAGACTGAAGCCCTGGCACACCAATAAGCATTAAATGTTAATTATGTTTTATATACCCATTAAAAGATAAGGATTGTCAGAGAGGATAAAAAACCACGGCTTATCTATATAATGCATGTAAGACTCACCTCAAATATAATTATATAGTCAGTTTGAAAGTAAAATGATTAGCCGGGCTTGGTGGCTCAGCCTGTAATCCCGGGCTTTGGGAAGCTGAGGTGAGTGGATTGCCTGAGCCCGCGGATTCGAGACCCTCCTGGGCAACTTGGCGAGACCTCATCTCTACAGTAAATTAAAAAATTAGCCGAGCGTGGTAGCGCGTGCCTGTAATTCCAGCTACTCAGAAGGCTGAGGCGGAAGGATTGCTGGAGCCCAGTGGGTCGAGGCTGCGGTGGCCGGGAGCAGCCACTGCACTCCAGTCTGGGCGACAGAGTGAGACTCCCGCTCAAAAAAATAAAATAAAATAAAATGATTGAAAAAGGATATGTAATGCAAATAGTAATCAAAGGAAAGCAACACTGACTATGTTAATAACAGATGAACTTCAGACCAAAGAAAATTACAGAGACAGAGAGAGAAATTACATTACAATAAAGGGTTAATTAGTCAAGAAAACATAGTAATTGGAAATATATATGCACAGAACAATAGCATAAAAACATTTGAATCCAAAAAGATAGAACAGAAATGAGAAATTAACAAATTCACTATTACACTTGGATATTTCAAATCAATTTTCTTAACAATTGATAAAACAACTATAAATAAACTTAACAATGATATAAAACTCAACATTGTCAACAGAATCTATAAAGCATTTATAGAACATACTACTCAACAAGAGCAGTAAATATTTTCTTTTTAATTGCCCATGTATCACATACCAAGATAGATCTATCCTGACCAATAAAAGAAATAATATTTTTAAATATTTTGAAACATACGATATATGTTTTCTTACTAGAATGAAATCAAACTAGAGATAAATTAAAAAATGAACATCTCCAAATATTTGCAAATTAAGCAACACATTTTAAAATAATTCTTGGGTCAAACAGGAAATCTCAAGTAAAATAGAAACAAATACTTTATACTAAAGCAAATGAAAATTCAAAATATCACATTTTGTAATACAATGTTAAAGGATTACTAGGAAAGAAATTCGTAGAATTAATTGTTTACATTAAAAAAAAAAAGTCTCCAATCAGTAATCCGAGGTTCCACCTCAAGAATCCAGGAAAAGATTTAGAATATAAACCCAAAGCAAGTAAAAGAGAGAAAACAAGATCAAAGTACATAAAACTGAAAACAGCAAAATAATAGAAAACATCCATTGAACATGATGCTAGTTCTCTGAAAAAACTGATAAAATTTACAAATTCTAGCGATATCTTTACAAAATATAAAAGGGAGAAGGAAAAAATTGCCAATATAAAGACTGATATATGAAACATATCTACATATATCTACATGAGATATATCTATATATGAGGTATATGAGATACATCTATATATGAGATTCTCTAAAGATTAAAAAGAATAAGAATACAGTGAACAAACCTAAACAAATAAGTTTGAAACCTTGGATACAATGGACCAACTTCTAACAAAAAAAGAAATGAATAAACATACAAAGAAAAATACCATTACAACTTGCTTAGTTATAAAGGATATAGTTTGAATAGTTCTATAACTATTAAATAAATTGAATTATAAATTTTAAAACTTCCCAAAAAAGAAATTTCTAGATCTAGATAGACTTATTGAAGCAGTGTAACACGTATTAAAAAGATAAACTCTAATTCCACATAATGTCTTCTAGAAAATAGAAGTAGAGAAAACACTGAGCAATTTTTTAAATAGAAGTATAATAACCCTGATATCAAAAGCCAAAGACAGATCAACAACAAAACCTGCAAATTCTCATCAATATAGATGCAAAAATATCCCTTATTGTTATTGAGTTCCCTGCCCAATGTGCACAGATGTCAATATTATGGCACTAGGTTTTGAGAAAAGGGAGTTTTAACTGCATGACGGGCAAGCCAGAAGACAGCAGGCGGGCCCAATATGTCCCCTCAGTTTGAGATATGAGGCGAGTTTCTAGATATAGCAAGGCAAAAAATTTAGAAATGTTGGTTTGGTAGAGCTTGATTGGAGGGTTTCAAGTCTGACCATTTATAGTAATGTATGTTGAGGTAAATTTCAGCCCTGGATCTTCCCCGCAAATGGGCTTCTCACTTCTGAAAATATTTCAGCATTCAGTTTCTGATTCTGTCCGGTCTTCTTGGCCCTGAGGGGAGGAAACATTGGTTCTGGGTACTGGTAAAACTCAAAGGCTTTTCTGTTGTGTATACCTGGGCTACATGACTTGTAGTTTTTGGCTTTGCTATACCTACAAGGTAACTGAACATTTTGTTTTTAACAAGGTAGGCCCAGTTTAAGCTGGCTTTGCAGTTGCATCTTCAACATAGCTACAAATATCTCTACCAGAACACGAATGAGTGGAATTTAAAAATATTTTAAATAAATTATACACCATGGCCAACTGAGCTTTATTCTAAGGATGCAAAGCTGGTTCAGTATTTAATAATCAGTCAGTGTAACCCACCATATTAACAGGCTTGTGAATAAAAACCTATGACTACATATTGATGTTAAAAGAGCATTGATAAAATCTAACACCCATTATTGATTGAAAAAGTAAGTTCCCCCAAAATATAGAAATTGAAGGAATGTATTCAATTTGTAAAGAGCACTACAAAACACTTGAAGCTGACATTGTAATTCATAAAAAATGGAATGTGTCTGAGGTTGTAGAGAAGAAACAGATGTTTTATCTCACCACTCTTTTTTAATATGGTGCCGGAAGTTCTAGCCAGTGAAATAAGTCAAGCAAGGTAAACAAAAGGCATAGAATTAGAAAGGAAGAAATGGAACTTTATTTGCAGGTGTAATAATTGTCTATTTAGAAAATACCAAGGATATACCATTAAAAAAACTTCCTAGAACTAATAAGTTTAATAAGGTTATAGGAAAGAAAGTAAATATCCAAAATCAATTGCAGATGCATGTACTAAGAATGAGCATAGGTCACATGTAAGTTTTTAATACTAGTAACATACATGCTATTATTTTGGATTTTCATGTAACTATTTCTTTATTTTTCAGCATCTGTCAATAGTATGTTTATTTAAAATTTTAAACTGATAAAATAAACTTCAAAATACAAATAAATAGACATACAGTGCTCATAAATGAAAAGGTAAATTAAACCCAAACTGAAAGTCTGATTCAATTTCTATAAAAATTCAAGTAAGTGTTTTGGTTGATATAGACAAAATATTCTAGAATTTATAAGAAAAGTTAAAGGAATTAGAATAGGTAAAACAATTAAAAGAGAATAATGAAGTGAGAGTAAACAATCTTTCTAAATTTGTCTTGCTATATACTTACAATAATTAAGACTTTTGTATTGGGAGACCCACATAAGACATCAGTGGCAACTGTAAGCGGGAAAAATGGTAAAAAAAAAATGTTAGAGGAGGTTCTAAAGATCATGTTACATATAGTGATTGGGAAGGCATGAAATATATTCAATAAACTTTAGGATTCAAGTATTTTCAGGAAGAACATTAGCTGGATTTCGTTAGTTGCTGGCTACAAATGCTAGGGTATTACAAAAAGAGAGAAACAAGCAAACAAAAAAAAGAAGTGTTCAGTTTACAAGTAGAATTTAGAAGGAACATATAGAGCACAGAATTTCCTGGGTAGAAAATAAAACTGCTTCTATCAAAAGCTTCTCCAGGTAGTATAAATGAATAAGTAAATAAATGAATAGCCACTCAGAAAGAAAAATCAAATTCAGATGTTATGTGTCAGGCTGTGACTATAGAGCATTGCTAAGACTTCTAGGAGGATAAAGGTGGTGCCTAAAAGACTCCGAGCTGTACCACAGCACTTCTTGGAACATTAAGCACGTCATCTAGGAATATCAAGCATAGTAGCAAGATGAACCCAAAGTAGCAGTAGATAGATATAGTTAGGGAGATGTTATCTCAAAAACAATTATAAGTGTGGCTTCTAATAAAACAAACAGTCTTGTAGACATTTAGTTACAGAAACTGGAATTACTCAAACATTATGAGAACTGTAGGACACAGTGTCTGAATTGTTACTGGTATCCAGAAAACTGAAAAGTCAATTTGACCATCTTTCATTATGTAAGCATAAAGAAGCCTGATAATATATGAAATTCTGACCCAGATCTGACTCACAGCAGAATCTGTTATATATGTGACATGTGATCTGTGGATCTACTACCTAGTGATCATTTCCCTATTCAATGCATAAGTAGAATGAGCATATGTAGTAATTGGCAGAGCTCATATATACTGCTTCCCTAGTCTTTGGGGTTAAAGTTTCTTTATAAAAGAAGACCAAATGGAAGCTTCTGGAATTTCTTCCACTTCCCTCACTACCCAATATGTTAAATAAAATACATCATATTGTGGAGGTAAGGTCAAAGGCTAATGACGCCCTGAAAGGCAAAATATTCAAATATGATTGTCCAATCTCTGTTTACTTCACCAGTATGGTCCCTACAAAAAAACATATTGGTCTTTTAGGATGGGAGTAAATTACCAGAAACTTAATCAAGTAGTAGTCTCAGTTGAAGTTGCTATTCCTGATGTATTATCTCTGCTATATCAAATTAATATGGCCACTGGTATATAGTATGCAGACTTGATGTGGTGAATTTATTTTTTTCTCAACTATCAGAAGGGATGTTCAGAAAGCATTTGCATTCATTGGCACTGACAACAGTATATGATTATAGTCATTTCTCAGTACTGTATAGACTTTCTTGTCTGTTACATGGGTAAAAAGAGATCAATGATGTCATGACAACCCCTAGCACATCACCCTTGACTACTGTAATGATACTATTATGTTAATCAAACCAGATGAGGAAGGATGTCAAGAATGTTGTAAGCCTTACTCAGATACATGCACTCCAGAGACTGGAAAATAAATTCTATGTAGATTCCAGATACCACCATATTAGTACAATTTTAGAAGTCCAATATTTTGAGACATGCCAGAACACCATCCTTTATATTTCAGATCATCTTGGTGAGTATTTCTAGTGGAGGGCCCCTGTGGCTGAATTTGAACAACAAAACCCACATAATAGTTGATGAAAGTGAAGAAAGGCGTTTATTCCACTAACCAATTAATTTATTTCTCTTCAGAGTTTGGAATTAGTTTTTGTTTCTTGGTTAAATTTATTCCTAGGCTTTTTATTTTCTATAACTATTGCGAAAGGAATTGTTTTCTTGATTTATTTTTCAGCTAGTTTGTTATTGGTGTTTAGGAAAGCTACTGATTATCATATGTTGATTTTGTATCTTAGAACTTTATTGAATTTATTTTCCATTTCTAAGAGTTTTTTGGATAAATTACAATCAGGGAGACTTCAAACTAAATGGTAAGAAGTTCATCTTATAGAAGTTTCAGGACAGTTTATAAAGCATAAAGTATTTTGACTTTTTTTCATGACTGGTTGTTATACATAAACATTTTCTAAGGCAAACAAACCTATTTAAGTACAGTTGTCTATAGCTGATTGATTTAATTTCACTGATCATGCTGAAAAGGATGTAAAGATTATGTTTGTGTGTGTGTGTGTTTGTGTGTGAGTGTGCATGTGTGTGTAATTAGAAATAGTGTTTCTCATGCTGGAAGGAAAAAAACCAACAACCCCATTAAAAAGTGGGCAAAGACATGAAAATACACTTCTTGAAAGAAGACATACGGGTAGCCAACAGACACATAAAAAGGTGCTCAGCCTCACTAATTATCAGAAACATGAAAATGAGCCGGGCTCGGTGGCTCCGCCTGTAATCCCGCGCCTTTGGGAGGTTGAGGTGAGGGGATTGCCTGAGCCCGCGGGGTTCGAGACCCGCCTGGGCAGCGAGAACTTATCTCTACAATAAATCAAAAAATCAGCCGGGTGTGGTAGCGCGCGCCTGTAGTTCTGGCTGCTTGTAAGGCTGAGGCAGAAGGATCACCGGAGCTCAGCAGTTCGAGGCTGCGGTGGCCGGGAGCGGCCACTGCACTCCAGTCTGGGCGACCGAGTGAGACTTCAACTCAAAAATAAAAATAAAAAATAAACATGAAAATCAAAACCACATTGAAATACCACCTAACCCCAATAAGAATGGCCGTCATTAGTAAAACAAATGACAACAGATGCTGGCGAGGATGTGGAGAAAAGGGAACGCTTCTGCACTGCTGGTGGGAATGCAAACTAGTTCAACCTCTATGGAAAATAGTGTTGCAATTTCTTTCTTTTTTTTAATTCAAAAAATTTTTATGTTAAAGATGTGGGGTACAATTCAGGTTAGGTATACAAATGTTTATTATGCAGGTACCCTTGTTGACGAGGTATGCCCCGCCCTCCCCTGGCGGTTTCCCTCAACTGCCAATTCCACCCCCAATCCCCTGACAGTTTCCCACTACTGCCAATCCCTTTCTTACAGCATTATGATAATTGTTCAAGATCCTATTATGAGTCAGAACATATGGTACTCTGTTCTTTGTTTCTGTGATCACTGAGTAGGATAGACGCTATATCCATCCAAGTTGCTGCAGAGTCCATATGTTTGTCCTTCTTTATGGCTTCATAATATTCCATTGTGTATATATGCCACATATACACAATATGTGTATATTCCGTAAGAACTAGACATTGACCTTCCATATGACCCAGCAATCCCCCTATTGGGAATATACCCAGAGGAACTAAAATCATTCTACAAAAAAGATATTTGCACACACATTTTTATTGGCACTATTCATAATAGCAAAAACAAGAAACCGACCATGCTGCCCACGGAAACCGGACTGGAAAAAAAATGATGTGGTACATAAACACAATGGAATATTACATAGCCATAAAGAAAGACAAACATATGGACTTCACAGCAACCTGGATGGATTTTGAGTCCATCATATTCAGTGATCGATCACAGAAAAAAATAAGAGTACCACATGTTCTCATTCATAAACAGACCCTGAACATTTACCATAATACTATAAGAAAAGGATTGGCAGTAGCAGGATACTGCTGGGGGGAGGGCACACAACATCAACAAGGGTACCTGACCCCAAACCAGGCAAAGTGGTAACCAAAGGAGGCCCAGACTTTACCTGTACAATGTCAATTTGTATACCTAATCCTGTATCATACCTACTTTTAAAAAATAAAATATAAAAAAGAAATAGCGTTTCTTAGAAATCAAGATGACTAACATTTTGTTTATGTGTTTATAGATAGTTGGTCTTGAAGCATATCTAAACTGTGACTATTTTATTTTTTTAAATAAAATATTCATTAGCATAAAAATAAAAGATAAAACAATAAAGTTCTAAGAAGAAAATATAGAAGGATATTTTGAGGCAGGCAAATATTACTTAGGATACAAAGACAGAAAATGTGAGCATAAAAATGGTAAATTGTATTTCATTAAATACAAATTTGTTCCTTAAACATAGTTAAGAAATAAAAAGGTATGCCATCGACTTGGAGAAAGTTATGCATATGCTGAAAACCTTTCAAAATTTTAAAAAAGAGAGTTATGCTGTCCTTAAGTCTTTGTGATATTTAGCTTTAATGCTGTCCTTACAACCCAGGACTCCATTAGGGTGAAGGATATAAATAGTCATAGACAATTTCTTCCCCAACAGTTCATGACTTCTGAGAGTGGGTTCAAATACAGTAGGAATTCTTAAAGTCATGTATACATTTAGGCTGGTCAAAAGGTACAGCCTCATCTTCTCCATCCATGCATAATGTTCAGTTAATAGTTATTGTAGTCCTAATATCTAATTAGTAGAGGAAAATCAATTAAAAACTTTCAGGAAAAATTCCTTTCTAAGGAGGCTCTGGGCTGAAAGGACTCATTGGCATCCTCCACATCACACCAGATTATGAAAGAGACATCGAGATATTACGATTCAAGTTAATGAGCATTAAATAAGTTCATACATCTCATCCAGTTCAGAAAATCAATTTCAGAATGAGCATCTTGAAGCACAGGAAAGACATTTACTTGAAGAGAGAAACTGACTGGGGTGGGAGAGGTGGTGAGGATCACTGTGATATCAGATTACTATTTGATGAAATAGAGTAAAGGAATTTTTTTGAACCTCCACAATGGTTGCCTGCATCTCAGAGTTGTAAGCCTTCATTCTTTATATTATAAAAATAAATTTCTCATTAATTTGCTGTTTCCTTCCTGTTCTTTATTTAAATATTCTCCTGAAACAATAGCAGTAGCTCTTATTTTCCTCTAACTAAATGTAACAAATCCATCTACATATGTAACATATTATCCCTTTTTCCTGAGGTTAAATGACAGATATCATTCTTCCTATCAGAGTTATATTCTTGCATTTGAGTTATGGAAGGTGGCTCTCAACACTCCTGGTTTTTCTAAGCAAGCATATGCTGTCATTTATCCAATTCTTTCTGCACTGTTGCTAATCTATTTTTTCTGTCTACCAAATGACTTATACCGGTCCCTAAACATGCATTCTTTTTCTCCATCTTAAAACAAGAAATTATTTTTTTCTTTAATTTTTTTTGTATATATTTTATTTTAAAATTCAATAATTAGGTTTATTGTTTTGGGAACCAATGTGATGTTTTGATATATGTATATATATCAAGCTATTTAACATATCCATCACCTTATTTTTTTCATCGAGAATGTCTATTCTTTTCTGTATTTGAAATACATGGTATATTATTGACTATTTCATTATGTTTTTTTAAAAGGTTCTCGCAAAAATATTTTTCCTGCCTAACTGAAACTTTATACCCTTAGGTCAACATCTCTTCATTTTTTATCCCCCATCCCAAGCTCTGATAGCTACCATTCTATTTTCTAATTCAAAAACTTCAGATCCCAAGAACTTTCAACTTCTGGCCTATATTTTCTCCTTAGATAAACTTCCTTAAAATTTTTCATGTTCCTATTTTTCTATTTCCTAGCATATTACTTACTCTTTAAGCTACCCAAGTATGACTTTTCCTCATGTGCTCCCAAAATAAATGACTCTTTCAACATTATATGCAACTTTCAAGAGGCTGAATCCATAAAATTATTTTAAACTAAGTATCTGATAGCAGAGTAAAACTATGAATCCATTGCCTTTCCTACTTAAAAAATAAACAACAAAAACTCTTTGTTTTCTTCCTAATTAGGTTGCTTTTGGACTCTCTTTCTCTCTTAACATTTACCTAGACCTTAAAGGTCAGGTTTCCTGTAAACCAAGTGCTAGACTTCCTTCTTTCTCTTGCTATCCTCACTTGTTAGGAAATCCATCAGTGCCAACAGCATCAATTCAAATATTCCAATGATTTCCAAATATTCATTCCATTTTTTTCTCAAATTGCTTCTTCACTCACTGGAACTACTTTTCCATATGTTGCTTCACTTGGACAACTCAAAGACAGGAAGCTTACATTCATCATGCCCTCATCTGGACATACTATCTTCTCTTACAGTTGAGTTCTTCTCTAATCTTCCTTAGGTATAGTAATGACACATTCCATCTCACTGCACATACCAAGACCTTACAATTATTTTTAGGTCATAAATAATATCAAGTTTACCTCCAGTATGACTTCTACAACCATCCACTTCTCTTTATCTTTACTAGCCCATCCTAGTCGAAGATACAGCAACCTCATCCTTGGAGTATCGTCATCACTGCTCATCAGATTTACTTATATTGATTTTTGCCATATGTAATCTGGTCTCCACATTGCTACTATGCTTGACTGATTCTTGAAAATGTCCAAGTGGCCCCATTATATTTAAACATTTTTTTTTACAAGTCTCAGGCCCTATTACCTTAACAGCATCGTCTCACACCATCTCCCAAGATCCATCACATCTTGAGGGTTCTAACCATATTTATCCTCTATTTTTACCTCAAATACACTTTGATCCCTCTCATTTTAGCACTTAAAAATTTCTCAAATACTTCCCATCCCCAACCCAAGACACACACCATAGTTAACTCCTAATCAAATATTTGGCCTCAGATCAGACTAGTTTTCCTTCAGGAAATACTCTCTACAACAAATCAATTAATTTTCTACTTCATCTGCTTTCACATCCCTGGGTACTTTTGTCTTTTAGCACTAATCTCAGTGTATATGTTTGCTTTAGTTTTGTATTTAGTATTTTACCACCTTAAGCCCATAGATAACAATTTTCAAGAGAATGGGATCTATGACTGCTTTGTTGATCACCTTATGCCTACTATGTTTTCTAAACATGGTAGAAACTCAATATATATTTTAAAATAAATAAATATTTTTAAACAAAAAATATTAAAGAAATTTCCTAAGCACAATATTTAGAATTCCCTGAATTTGGGGGCTTAAAAACCATTCAAATATTTTAATAAAATTTCCCACCCATTCTAGGCCAGTCTTGGTTTCATAAATGACTATTTTGTCTATGCAAGTTCTCAGGTTACATTAATAGAAGGCATGCTGCTGAAATAATCTGGTTCATACTCTATTGGGATTTAACATCCTAAGAATCAAGCCTTCTCTGTGGGGCTTTCTCTACTCATGTCTCCAAGGGAGGTCTATTATCCTTCCATCACTGAGTTGCCTATTACAACCCATAAATTCCAGAAGTTCATAATTTCTGTGCCATATCTCAGCTGAGAACACATCTTCATTTCATCTGAGCTTCTTCATCTCATGTAAAGGTTTTGTCTTTGCCCAGTTGAAAACTCCTGTCATTGCTAAGACCTCAGATTGAGTCCCTGATCATATCCACAGTAAGTACAAAAATCTTGTCATGGTCACATTGGCTAAATCTCAGATCATTTGATGCCTTACCTTAAATTTTATGTTGTTTTGGTTACATCATGAAAAAAAAAGACTAGCCTTTACCTTTTCTCTTGCAGAATTTTGAGGCTTGGAGAGTCTATACAATGATGGTTGCGGCTAGAATTAGAAAATGTCAAGCTTGTATTATACATTCAAAATTACCTTGTCTATAAAAATACTGTCAGATTATCTGTAGGGTTAATATATTGCATGTTTTACATAGGAGAGTCACATTCTATCTCATGGTAGAATCTAATTGTGAAAAACATTAACATATTTACTTTTTTGAGAGCTCAAACTCACTTCTCTTAATCATATCACATATATCAAGCAGGAATTAATATGAACATTTAAAAGAAAATCAGAACAAATACAAAAGTCGTCGAATATTGGAATCAAAGTAAAAAATGAGGATTTGGAAAAAACATGCCCTGTGTAGTCAAATGGGTCACATGCTTCCAAGTTTCTTAGAAGGAGCTACTAAGTTGAACTCCTTCAGAACTCTCATTTAAGCTCCAAGTAAAACTAGGTTTATCTCCAAGCTGGTTTATGCTTTCTATTCATTAACTTTTTTATGATTACATTTAGGTGACTGCATTCTGCATCAAGTTTTATCCACTGTTAATAAAGATGATTTATTCCATCATTAGAGAGTATATGTTTTTTCAAACATAGACGCAGAAGAAACATCTGAAAAGAAATACATCTAGCTACTAATATGAATGTTCTCTTCTTGGTGGTACTATAGGACAATATTATTTCTTCTCAGATTCTTTTGTACTTAACAGTAATCATACAAAGAATAAACACAAAATCAATATAATTAAGTTGTTAGCAACTTTAAACCAACTTTAAAGACATAATTTGAAAACTTTGGTAATATTGTTTTAGTTTTCTTCTTTCTTGCTTAAAAACCTGAAATAGCTTCCACAATAGCAAAAATTGAAATTAAATTTTTATTTTACAAAGTTTACAAATGAAATTCCTTGGAAAATTTACAATTTTAGCACAGAACAAATAGGTATCTAGAATATAAAATATAAGAAAATTAAAAAAAGAGATGATACTCTTTTTGACTTGTATCATATCTGAGCATGCCTTATGCACAATAAAAAATTTTGAACTTTATTTGAAACAATGTATGAAGACATGAATTATTTTAAACCAGGGAATGCCAACATTGGAAAGATCATATTGCCAGAAAGAAAGAGATATGGGGAATTGAGAAACAATTGTTCCAGGAAGGTCACAAGAGTAATAATACTGAATAGAAGGGGTGCTTTCAGTGAAACAAAATAAAGAAATAAACAGAATAAGAGAGCAACTGTTTGTGGAAAAGCCAACAGTTTGCTAGCTTCAGACTTGCTGGTTGGGCCATCAAACAGAATACAAAGTACATGAAAAGCAGTGGTGTTTAATGATCAACCATGAGTTTTGAATATGATTCTCATCATTTCATTACAGCTTCTTCAATATTATGAATGAAGAATTCTTGTTTATTAAATAGGACAAAATTGCTGTTTAATAGGTATAAAGCTTAGTTATGAGATTAATGAATTCTAGAAATCTGTTGTACAACCTTGAGTCTATAGTTAACAATACTGTATTGTACACTTAAAATTTTGAGAATAGATCTAGTATGGTATTCTTTTCACTATAATAAAAAGCATCTTACTATTGTACCTAAATCCCATATTTATATGTCTCTACAGGTTCTCTAATACACAGCTATAAAAAAAACTTGCTAAGATATGTCTCCATTAAATGACTCCTTAAACTGAAATTTCGGCCATGATCACTCATATTCCTTTTAAGCTACTCTTTTGCAACCTCTCCAGAAGTACACACAAAATATAATATCAAAGAAAAGCTACCTATCCTCCTATCTGCAAAATAATTTACTTCTGCAAATCTTTATAAATGCATGTTACCTAAAATGTGAAAGGCTATATAATACATTACTGGACATCTATATCAACTTGGAAAGATTCAGCTATAAATTCCATCTCCCATAATTCTGCATTTAAACAAATCTAGCCATTATTAGTTAATAAACATCCAAGTGAAGTAACATTAAGAAAAATATGAAGAAAACACATAATTTCCGAAGATAAAAGAAAAGTTTAGAAAAAAACTAGAAGTCTATTTGTGTGGTGGTTACAACATGGGATAACTGAAGACAATACAAACAGAGATTTGAGATTTATGCTAAAATTTCCTTGGATGGTCAACACTGACAATTGTGACTTTTAAATTTACATTCTGCTGCTAAAAACCTCAAAGTTCCCTAAAAATTTATCTTATATTACTATAAGAGATGGAACACGGAATTTACTTTGCTATAGCACTGAACTATACTATATACTATATGAAGACAGTTTTAAAATAATGTTAAATGGTGATTATGCATTTCAAAGAGGAAGCAACTTTGAAAACATATTTTCTCATAGAAAAATATGTCTGTATCTCTCAAAGTCTCCAATAGTTCCAAATTCCAGGTCTCTGAGTTTATTCTTCTGGGATTCCCAGGCATTCACAGCTGGCAGCACTGGCTCTCCCTGCCACTGGCACTACTGTATTTCTCAGCAATTGGTGCAAACGTTCTCATTCTCATCACCATCTCCCAGGACCATTCTCTTCAACAGCCCATGTACACTTTCCTAGGCATCCTCTCTGTGGTGGACATGGGCTTGGCCACCACCATTATGCCCAAAATTCTGGCCATCTTCTGGTTGGAAGCCAAGGTCATTAGCCTCCCTGAATGTTTTGCTCAAATGTATGCCATTCATTGTTTTGTGGGCATGGAGTCTGGTATCTTCCTCTGCATGGCTTTTGATAGATATATGGCAATATGTCACCCTCTTCGCTACCCATCCATTGTCACCAATTCCTTAATCTTAAAAGCTACCTTGTTCATGGTGCTTAGAAATGGCATGTTTGTTATTCCAGTGCCTGTGCTTGCAGCTCAGCGTGATTATTGCTCCAAGAATGAAATTGAGCATTGCTTGTGCTCTAACCTTGGGGTCACAAGTTTGGCTTGTGATGACAGGAGACCAAACAGCATTTGCCAGTTGGTCCTGGCATGGCTTGGAATGGGGAGTGATCTAAGTCTTATTATGTTGTCATACATTTTGATTCTACACTCTGTACTTAGACTGAACTCAGCTGAAGCTGCAGCCAAGGCTCTAAGTACTTGTAGCTCTCATCTCATCCTCATCCTCTTCTTTTACACTGTTGTTGTAGTGATTTCAGTAACTCACCTGGCAGAGATGAAGGCTACTTTGATTCCAGTTCTACTCAATGTGCTGCATAACATCATTCCCCCTTTTCTCAACCCTATAGTTTATGCACTTAGGACCAAAGAACTTAAGGCAGGCTTCCAAAAGGTGTTGTTTGCCCTTACAAAAGAAATAAAACACTAGAGAACTTCTCCATGATGTACATGAACTTTGTATTATTCTAACTGGAGAGTAGAATTTTAGTAAGTAAATGTCTGTGAGATTTTCTTCTCGTGTTTGTATGTAAACAATTATAAAGTCTCCTAAAACAAAACAAAAAACAAGAAAGCATTCATAACGGTTCCAAAATTTTCACAAGAGCTAAATATATAAATATATATGAGCTATGGAAAGATTGACTGGGCATGGTAGCTTATGCCTATAATTCCAGCACTAGGGGAGGCAGAGGTAAAAGGATTACTTGAGCCCAGGAGTTTGAGACCAGCCTAGACAATATAGCAAGACCTCATATCTACAAAAAAAAAAGAAAAAAGAAAAATAGTGTGGTAGTACATGTCTGCAGTCCAGCTACTTGGGAGGCTGAGGTAGAAGGATCATCTAAGTCCAGGAAGTTGAGATAGTGATGAGCCATGATCATGCCACTACACTTCAGCAGGGTGAAAGAGTAAGACCTTGAGTCAAATAATAACAATAAGAAAAGAAGAATATAATCACAAACACATGCACACATTCAAATATATGAATGATTACAGCATGAACTAGGGGTCATGCTTGTATATTGTTAGCTATAACTTGAGAGTAAAGTCAGTTCACCTCAACAAGCATCACTACAGTAATATGGAATGTAGAGGCAGAAAAAGAAAACACTTCATGTGAGTAAAGTCAAAGTCCAGACTACAATAGGTTTTTAGGTAGAATATGAGGAGATGATACAGCTTAGATGAAAAGTACCCCCAAAATTCATACAAGGAGTTTAATTATTTAAAAAATTGTGTATTTATTCTTACATGCTTTATTCACTTTCAACACCTTCAAAGTATTTTTTTATTTGATGTAATATCCTTATTGTGACACTTTTTCCACTGCTCAAGACGGTTTTTGAATTCATAAATTGTGATGCCTTTTGGTGCTTCTGTTGGTTTTCTTTGTTGTTGTTTGTTTTACCTCTTCCACATCAGCAAATGTTTCCCTTTGAGGACTTTTTCATTGTGGAAACAAACAAACAAACAAATAAACAAAAAATGTTGCTTGAGATGAGATCAGGCGAATAAGGAAGGTGGGGCATGGAAGGTCACACCATTTTTGATATGACTTTCCTAATGCAGCCTCTCACAATTGAAAAAAATAACATGACATTTTAAGCAATGGACTGCCTGACAAATATCTGAAGCAAAATGTAAAGTAAATTTTTGTTCTGATATAATTTCAAGTTTATATTGTCGGAAGTCTTGTACATTCTTTAGGGATTCACTAATTATTCATATTTTGTCCCATTTGCTTTATATTTTCTTCTGTCCATATGTTTGTATGTATATGTATTTATATACTATTTGTCTGTACCATTTGAAAGTAAGTTGGGGCAACTCTGCCTGTTTACTTTTAAGTACCTTAGTCTCTATAGTGTATTTTATGGCAATTATTTCCATGTTCAGGATCCAATCCAAGATTAAATATTTCATTTGATTGTCATGTATCTATATTTTAATATGGGGCATTCACTTATACTTTAAAAAATGTTTTTAGCTTTATGATGATACGATTGACCAATAAAATTATATATATTTGAGATATAAGTATGATGTTTTAATATAGCTATATATCATGAAATGATTACCATGATCAACCTAAATACTATACCTATCATCTCACAAAATGATGTTTATGTGTGAGTGATGACAGCAATGGAGATCGACTCTCTTATCAAATTTTAGTGTTCAGTACATTAACTATAGTCACCATGCTATACTTAAGGTTTCCAGAACTAATTCATCTTAAAAGTTACAAATTGAAAGTATGGAAGAATCCAAGAAGGCAACGGAACTGGTGGGAGTGTGAGAGTCTCTGCATGGGTGAGTGTCCATAAGGACAAATCTGCCTGCATAGGTGTATGCAAGTGGGTGAGCAAATGTCTGACTGAGGGGAGATGCAGGATCAAGCACCCAGGGCTCCTCTGCAGAAGTGACTCCAACATACCACTGCTCTGAGTTTGTTGCCAGTGTACAGGGATATCTGCCATTCTCAGAGCATCTCTTGGGAGAAGACAGCAGAGATAATCAGTCTTTCAGCACCTGGCACCCAGCCCACACCATCATACTGCCTGTGGCAACAGCCAGGCACTGACAGCGGGGACCAAGGAGGAGACGTGAGGAAGAGAGCTGGAGCTGAGCCCTACCAGAGGTTAAGATGTGGGCCCTCACCATTTTCTCTAGAGACTTCCTCTAGCTCCCTCAATTCAGGGCAGCCTGCATCCTGAGACTGAGGGGTGATCTCCACATACCTCTAGGATTGCCATTGTTTGTCCAGGGAGGACACTCTGGGTACATGACACAGGAGAGACAGACACCCTACCCCTCACACTGGATCAAGCACAAAGTCCACATAGCTGGATTGGAATACCTAGCAGAGGCCAAGGTGGGGTGAGTCTTGATATTAGTCATGCCCCATTTCCCCAGCAGCCCATGGGGCATCTGACCGAGGTGGAGAGCAGCCCAATCGGCCTGCAGGTTAAGTGCAGAGGGGAGGGGGTAGAGACTGGATCCCACTCCCTACTGCTGCCAAAAGCAGCTGCTGGGGACAGGTCAATAAAAGGGGTGGGGAGGGAAAGGAACCTGGAGTTCCAGAAATGGCCATAAAAGTGATCTCTCTCTCTCTCTCTTTCTCTCTTTTTTCCCCTCTCTCTCCACACATATCTTTCTGAGTATCTTCTAATTTGACTTCCCCTTTTTTCTTCCTTTTCTTTTTTTTTTTTTAAGTATATGGGTATATTTGAGGGAGCATGCACTTTCAATATTTTGGTTTTTTTAAATTATTTTCGTTTGTTTGTTTATCTGTTCATTTGTGTTCCTGTCTGTTTTTCTTCTCCTTCTATCTCTTCATCTTCTTTTGGTCTCCCTTCTTCCTTTTTCCTTTATTTTCCTTTTTCTTATTCTTTTTGGTTTCAAGAGGCATACATATGCTCTCACTGCATAAGGTCGTGCGATGTGAGTTCCAGGGGACCTACGCGTCAGTCAGTGGATACAGTGATCTACAGATAGCTCCTGAACATAGCTCCTCCATTACACTTTAAACAAATCTCAAAACTGCAAATGACAGTCCAAGTCCAGCTTCAAAAGTGAACAAATCCAGAGGATCTACATTAGGAAGAATAGGGGATTGAGCAAATAGAAGTGAAAGCTATCTCCCCTATCACTGAGCAATGAAATTAAAGAGGGGGAGGAAGGTGGGGGGAAGTATCACAAATGAAGAAGAATCAATGGAGGAACACAATTAATCCCCCAACCCTTGGAAAGATGGCACCTGACAATACAGATTTCTGAACTCAAACAATGAAGATCCCCAGAGTGACTTATCTCAAACTACAAAACCAGATAGTAAGGCATTATTGGAAAGAATAAACAGAAAAGAAAAAGACAAGATAAGCAGGGCTCAGTGGCTCAGCCTGTAATCCCATGCTTTTGGGAGGCTGAGGTGAGTAGATTGCCTGAACCCACGGGTTCGAGACCTGCCTGGGCAACTTGGCGAGACCTCATCTCTACAATAAATAAAAAATTAGCCCGGCGTGGTAGCGCACCCCTGTAGTTCCAGCTACTTGGAAGGCTGAAGTGGAAGAATTGCTGGAGCCCAGCAGGTCGAGGCTGTGGTGGCCAGGAGCGGCCACTGTACTCCAGTCTGGGCGACAGAGTGAAACTCCAACTCAAAAAAAAAAAAGAAAAAGACAAGATAAAAGTATGAAAGAGTTGATAATTGAGATGAGGGCAATAAAGAATACAGTAAGCAAAATAAATAACAAACAGACAAGTGTGGAAAGCAGAACTAACTGAGCAGAAAAAAGAATCTCATAACTTGAAGACCAAAATATGGAACTAACTCAAACTATTAAAAACATAGAAAGGAAGCTTTAAAAAACAGAACTAAGTCTCCAAGAGTTGTGAGATTATATTAAGAAACTGAACTTATGCCTGAGGCAGAAAGGGACAGAGAGACCACCTTGGAACAAACATTCCATGAAGTTATCCAAGAAAATTTCCCTTATCTCATCAGAGACATGACCATCCAAACAAAAGAGATTCAGAAAATCCCTTCAAGGCATCAAATTAGAAGACCAACTCCTAGACACACAGTAATTCACTTACCCAAAGTAGGTATAAAAGAAAAAATCTTAATGGTAGTGAGATAAAAAGGTCAGACTACTTACTGAGGAAGACCAATTAGAATAGCAAAAGACTTATCTACAGAAATACTATAGGCTAGAAGAGACTGGAGTTCAGTCTTCAAAGTTCTCAAGGATAAACAATTCCAACCCCAAATTTCCTACCCAGCTAAGCTAAGCTTCATCAGTGATGGAGAATTAAATTCCTTCCCAGACATTCAATCCCAAAGAGGTTTTGCTGCCTGCAGACCAGCAGCAGTACAAGAGATGCTTAAGAAGCTATTAACCACAGAAGAAAGAAAAAAAGGAATGATCAAGCTTTTCTCAAGAATGCAGGAAAACAGAGAATCCACACAGCATGCATCATGATTGCAAAATTGAAAACACACATATTTATCAACCACAAAATCAAAAGAAAAGCAACAAACAAATTTAAAAAGTAACTGCAAAATTGAAAATACACACATAGATCAATCCCCAAATTATAAGAAAATAAACACACAATTAAACAAACAAAAAACAGCAGCAGTAACAACAAAGATCTTTATAAAAGCCTCATGACAGGGATAAACTCTAATATTTCAATATTCAGCTTGAATGTGAATGGACTAAATGCACAACTGAGAAAACACAGAATGGATTAAAAAAAAACATGACCCTACAATTTTTTGCCTCTAGGAAACACATTTCAATGCAAAGGACTCTCACAGACTCAAAGTTAGAAGATGAAAAATGAATTTTCAAAGGAACAGAACACAAAATAAGGCAGGAATCATGATTATAGTTTCAGACAAAACAACCTTTAAACTAACAAAAATCGAAAAAGATACAAGCCATTACACAATGATAAAAGTCTCAATCCAGCAGCAAGAAATATCCATTCTAAACATATATGCACCCAACACAGGAGCAACAGATTTTATAAAATACCTGCTAAATAAATGAAAAAGAGATATTGACTCTAGCACTATCATAGCTGGAGACTTAAATACTCCACTAATAGCCGTAGATAGATCATCAAGGCAAAAAGTCAACAAGGAGATTCAGAACCTTAATTTGATGCTTAACCAAATGAACTTGATAGGTATCGTCAGTACAATCCACCCAATAGCCATGGAATATACATTCTACTTATTGCCACATGGAATGTACTTCAATCTTGAAGACTGATCACATCCTCAGCCCTAAATCAAGCATAAACAAATTTCATAAGATTGAAATACTGCTATGCACTTCATCAAACCACAATGAAATAAAACAAATATCATCACCAACAAAATTCCCCAAAATCCACAAAAACATGGACACTATACAGCATAATGATGAACAACTCCTGGATTAACACAGAAATCAAAACAGAAATTTAAAGATTTCTGGAAACAAATGAAAACTCAGAAACATCTTACTCAAACCTCTTGGGTGCCATGAACATCGGTACTAAGAGGGGAATTCATATATCTATGAACATACATTAAGAAAATGGAAAGATCACAAGTTAAAAGCCTAAAAAAAATCAACTAAGGGAGTTGGAAAAAACAAGACCACCAAAATCGTTACTTCAGCGGAAGGATTCAGTTTAAAAAAAAAAAAAAAAGCCAAAATACAGGATATAGAAGACCAAAATAGAAAAATATCAACAAAACAAAAGCTAGTTATTTGAAGGGATAAGCAAGATTGATGGACTACCAGCCTGACTGACCAAGAAAAAGAAAAATAGACCAAATAAACACAATCGGAAGTGCAAAAGATCAAGTTACAACGGACCCTGAAAATATACAAAAGATTATCAGAGATTACTGTGTATACCTGCATGGAAACAAATTTGAAAACCTAAATGAGATGGAGTACTTTCTGACATCATACAACCTCACAAGGTTAAAACAAGAAGAAATTGAGTCCCCGTATAGACCAATAACAACCAAGGAAACTGACTCTGTTATAAGAAAACTATGTACAAAGAAAAGTCCTGGGCAAATGGCTTGCCAATGGGATTCTGCAAAACACACAAGGAAGAACTGATGTCAATTGTATTGAAAGTTACAGGCAATTGAGAAAGATGAAACTCTTCCCAAATCATTTTATGATGCTAACATCACATTGATACTCAAACTGGGTAAAGATCCAACAAAAAAAGAGAACTACAGGCCAGTCTCCCAGTGAACATAGATGCAAAAATTCTCAACAAGATTCTAGCAAATTGGACCCAACAACACATCTCAAAAATCATCCACCATGACCAAGTAGGCTTCATCTCCAGGATGAAGGACTGATTCAGCATCCACAAGACCATAAATGTAATGAAATACATCAACAGCTGTAAAAACAAGAGCCACATGATTATATCATTAGATGCAGAAAAAAGATTTCAATAAAATCAAACATCCCTTCTTGATAAAAACCCTTGAATACCTACATAGAGAGAACATACCTCAAAATAGTAAGAGCCATCTACAATAAACCCCTAGTCAACATACTGCTAAACAGATAGAAATTGGAACTATTTCCCCTGAAAACTAGAACAAGATAAGGCTGCTCACTTTCACTCCTCCTGATCAATGTAGTGTTGGAATTTCTAGCTAGAGCAATCAGACAAGAGAAGGAAATCAGAAGTATCCAAATAGGAAAAAAGATAGTTAAGTTAACCCTCTTTGAGGACAACATGATCCTATATCTAAAAAAACCAAGAGAAGTTATTAAAAACCTTCTTGTACTGATAAGTGATTTTGACAAAGTCTCAGGGTAAAAAATAAATATGAAAAAGATAGTCACATTCTTATATATCAACAACAAATAGAGAACTGAATAAAAAGCACAATACCATTCGCAATAGCCACACAAAAAATGAAATACCTTGGCATCTTCCTAAACCAGAGAAGTGAAAGACCTTTACAATGAAAACTACAAAACACTGCTCAAAGAAATCATAGAAGACACAAATGGAAAAATATTCCATGAGCATGCATTAGAAGAATTAACATTGTTAAGATGTTCATCCTACCAAAGGCAATCAATAGCCTTAGTGCAATACCCATTAAATGACCAACATCATTCTTCTCAGACCTGAAAATGACAATACAGAAATTCATATGGAAACATAAAAGATCACAAATAACCAAAACAATCCCTAGCAAAAGAAACAAAGCAGGAAGTGTCACACTTCCAGACTTTAAACTCTACTATAAGGTTATGATAATCAACAGTCTGATATTGGTACAAGAAAAAGCATACAGATCAATGGACCAGGACAGAGATTCTGGAAGCAAAATCTCAATTTCTCAGCCAACTCATCTTCAACAAAGCCTCCACCAACAGTGGGAAGAGGAGAACCTGCTCAGAAAATGGTGCTGGGAAAACTGGTTGACCACATGCTGCTGATTGAAACAGGACACCTATCTATCACCATTCACAAAAATCAACCCTAATAGATTAAAGACCTAAAGGTAAAACCTCAAACTATAAGAATCCTAGAAGAAAATGTGAGAAACACTCTTAGGCACGTTGGAGTAGGCAACCTATTCTTGATCAATTCTCCAAAAATGAATGCCATAAAAGATAAGATAGACAAGTGGAACCTCATCAAACTGAAAAGCTTCTGCAAAGTAAAATAAACCATCAAGAGAGTGGGGAGACACTCACAGAACGGGAAAAAAATATTTGATAACCATATATCTGACAAAGGCCTAATACCCAGGATCTACAACGAATTCAAACATGCTGAAAGTAAAAAACCAAATAATCCTATTAAAAAGTGGGCAAAATATATGAATAGACACTTCTCAGAAGATGACATGCAAGCAGGTAATAGATACATGAAAATGCTCAGCCTCACTAATCATCAAAGAAATGCAAATTAAAACCACACTGAGATACCACCTAAGTCCAGTCATGATGGCCATCATCAATAACTGAAAAAACTACAGATGCTGGAGAGGATTCAGGGAAAAGGAAACACTTCTACACTGTTGGTGGGAGTATAAACTAGTACAACCTCTGTGAAAAACAGTGTGGCAATTTCTAAAAGATGTAAAAAAACAGCCTTTCTTACAATCCAACAATCCTCTTTCTGGAAATATACCTGAAGGAACACAAATCACTGTATCAAAAAGATACCTGCACATACATGTTTATTGCAGCATTATTCACAATAACATAAACATGTAACCAACCATGCTGCCCAGCAAAAATAGACTGAATAATGAATATTTGGTACTTGTACATGGTGGAATATTACGCATCCATAATGAAAAACAAAATTACGAATTTCACAGCAACTTGGATGGTTTTAGAGTCTATAATACTCAGTGATCTAGTACAGAAACAGAGATCTGAGTTCTACATGTACTCACTCATAAGTGAACCCTGAACATTTATCATAGTACTATAAGAAAGGGATTGGCAGTAGTGGGACACTCCAGGGGCAGGGGGACATATAACATCAATTAGAGAACCTGATCTCAAACTAGGTGAAGTGGGGGCCAAGGGAAGGCTCAAAGTTTACCTGTATGATGACCACTTATGTACCTAACCCTGAATTGTACCCCACATCTTTAAAATAAAAAAAGAAAGGTTATCCAAAAAAAAGAGAAAATTTGTACCTATTCACCAATACCTTTCCTTTTTCTTTGTGCCACAGTCCCTGGTAACTACCATTCTACTTTCTGTTACTATGAGTTCTATTTTTGTTTTTTAGATATTATATATGTCAGATTACAAAGTATTGTATTTGCATTTTGTTTGGCTTAATTCACTTAACATAATGTCCTCCAGGTCATAAATGTTGCAAATCTTGATATTTTTTGAGTATACAGCAGGTGTTTTATGAACTGTTTCTCAGTTTGGGATTGTCTGGTGTTTTCTCCTAATTATTGTGGTGGCAACATATCCTTATAAGAGAAGCTGACATGAATAGCATTGTTGATGGTCAGTTTCTGGCTTTTATGCCTTTGGATGAGTCTTGACATTCACACAAAAATCATGCTTCCCTTGCCTGCTCTCAGCCAATGACCAGACACAGCAAGGGAACGTGAGCTAGACCATTCTGGCCAGAAATGGGACTCTCAATTGTCAGTCTTTGTATGGCCTGGCTGAAATTTTCTCACAGGTGAACTGAGAGATGAGTTTTTTTCTCATGAAACAATTCCTTTCCTCTCACTTTTCACAGGTGACAGAACTGCATTTTCTTTATCCTGCCTCCATATCCTTCACATTTTGAATCTTTTTAATAATAAACCTATTGAGTGACTAAATCTATCTAACTGTATGTTTCTTAGAGGCCTGAAATCAACACAGGTCATAATGGGAGCAGAATGATACAAAGTGGGACACAGTTCTTAGCACAAGGTGGTGACCTAATTACTGGAAATTCCACCAATGGTAATAAGAGAAAATCTTCCTATAGGAAAAAAATGCCCCTGATAATGCAATCACTTTAAGCATTTGAAATATATGTGGTGTAGTATTGGAAGTCCTGGCTCGAGCAATCAGAGAAGAGGAGGCAATCAGGGGTATCCAAATAGAAAAAGAGGAAGTCAAGTTATCTCTCTTTGCAGATGATATGATTGTGTACCTTGAAAACCCAAGAGAATCTGTCAAAAATCTCCTTACACTGATAAAGGCCTTTGGCAAAGTCTCAGGATACAAAATAAATGTACAAAAGACAATCACATTTCTCTACACCAATAATAAACAAACAGAAACCCAAATAAAAAACATAATTCTATTCACAATAGCCACCAAAAAAATGAAATACCTTGGCATCTTCCTAACCAGAGATGTGAAAGACCTTTACAATGAAAATTACAAAACACTGCTCAAAGAAATCAAAGATGACACAAACAAGTGGAAAAATATCCCATGCTCATGGATTGGAAGAATCAACATTGTGAAGATGTCCATCTTACCTAAGGCAATCTACAAATTCAATGCAATACCCATCAAATTACCAGCAACATTCTTCTCAGACCTAGAAAAGACAACACAGGAATTCATATGGAAACACAAACGTCCAG